>NW_018165214.1:25511-26092 GCF_001263595.1 Phalaenopsis equestris
TTTGATAAACTTTTTAATGAAGTTTCTGAAAATACGATCGAACTTAGTGATTTTAATATCGTAAATAATAATAAAACGTTTCATTTTTACCGTTGCATTAGTAAAAAAGAAGTTGATGAGGCTTTAAAGAAAACCAAGGGTGGAAAGTCTGTAGGACCTGATGATATCCCAATTGAAGTGTGGAAATATTTGGGAGATTTGGGAGTTTCTTGGCTTACTAAACTCTTTAATATTATTTTAAAAACAAAAAAGATGCTTGAGGAGTGGAGGAAGAGTATTTTGGTCTCCATTTCTAAGAATAAAGAGGATGCACAAGAGTAAGCAAATTTTAGAGGAATTAAGTTGATGTGTCATACTTTAAAGTTTTGGGAGAGGGTAATTGAACATATGTTAAGACGAATCACAAAGATTTCTCATAATCAATTTGGATTTATGCCGGGCAGGTCTACTATGGAAGCTATACATTTAATGAGAGGTTTGATGGGGAAGTTCAGAGATAATAAGGAGAATCTACATTTGATTTTTATTGATTTAGAAAAAGCTTACGATAAGGTTCCAAGAGATATCCTTTGGAGAGTTCT
>NW_018165214.1:26327-60446 GCF_001263595.1 Phalaenopsis equestris
TACATTGGAGTCTAAAGGCCTTCATTTAAGTAGAATTAAAACTGAATACATGGAATGTAATTTTAGTAGTAGTAGCTCTAGTGACAGAAGTGTGACTTTGGGCGATCAAATTATTAAAAGGTGTGAACGATTTAGATATCTTGGGTCCGTTGTTCAAAGCAATGGTTATATAGATGGGGATGTAAATAATATAATTCAAGTTGGTTGGTTAAAGTGGAGGAATGCTTCGGGCCTTTTGTGTGATAGAAAAGTACCGCTTGGACTGAAAGGAAAATTTTATAAGACGGTAGTGAGACCTACAATGCTCTATGGCGCTGAATGTTGGCCTTTAAAAGAGAAGCATAATAATAAGTTAAGTGTTGTCGAGATGAGAATGATTAGGTGGATGAGTGGCTTTACACTTAGAGACAAAATGTGAAATGAATATATTTGTGATAGGGTTGGTTTAGTTCCTCTGATGGACAAAATTAGGGAAAGTCGTTTTAGATGGTTTGGTCACATTAAATTAGGGGAGTAGATGTTTTAGATTCGACTTGTGTTAAGAAAGGCGGAGGTAGACCTAGGAAGACTTGGGCTTCTTGTATTAAAAATGATCTTAATTTTCTAGAACTAAATGAAAATATGACACTAAATAGGACGCAATGGAGAAAAATGATTCATGTAGCCGACCCCACGTAGTGGGATTGAGGCTTTGTTGTTGTTGATCTACGCACTAGTGAACTGGGCTATGAACATTCTTTTGAAATCTGTGTAGGTGTAATCACTCCCAACGGCAGACTGTTGAACTAATGATGAGTTGACTATTTAAGCATTGTGAAGAATATGTGACAATTGAGCACATCTCGTATTGTCAATAATCATTCAATCAACTCTAAAGGGGATATATGATTAGTCAAATCCAACGTCCCGGATAAGAATCTAAAGCCAAGATTTTGAAGCGTTGCAAGAGCCTGACTTTAGAGATTCGTTGTAAAAAGGTATTTTTTTATGATATGTGTCGTGGAGCTTCTACATGACCATATCTTCAATGATTGAAAGGCACATAAGTTGCACTGTCCAGGTAGTGTGTTTCTTAATCTGGTTCAGGGGCTCATATACCACTCATGACTGTCGTTCTTTCTGGGTGACGAGGCGTCATTAGTCGTTGTGATTGCATTCTCTCGTAGAAAGATCATATCTGATTACATCTAACTTCTATTCCTTGAGGTCGGTGATCTATTGAGTCACAACCTCATGTGTACGAGTCATATTGACGTTGATTTCCAAAAGATGGATTCTTCTCCTTGAGATACTTTTCTTTTTGTTTGTGATATGATCCATACTCACGACGCCCTTCAAGGAGCTGAACCCAAACTTGTTTGTATATCACACTCATGGAATAGAGTATAGGGAGAAGGGAGGGAGAGAGAAATATATAAGTAAAAGAGTCTTAGGAGTATAATATTACTAATCTTCTCGAGCTTTCATTGAAAAGGCCCCCTTTACATAACTGTTGTTATCATATTTACAGTAAATACAATTCATAATGTGAAATATTGATAATGCCCTTAAGATTCTCTACTACCAGTTAGTCGAAGTAAATGTCAAGATTACTTTACTATTACCGAATCCTTTCTTGTCGGATTGTCTTTTTGCTTGCTACCATTGTGACAAGCCCTCACCTACTTATTCGTGAGCTTTCTTGGTTCGGTCGGCTAGATAAAATGCTCATTGCTAACCAGCAGCTCTTTGCATTCGTCGGGTTGATTCTTCAACACGTGTGTCATTTAGAGTCTTCAAATCTGATTTAACATATTTTAATCATAAATAAATAATAATCCTTGCATCGCTCGCGAGCCGCTAGTTGAACTTTTTTTTTTCGTTTTACTATCGCCGATTCGCCGTATTTGACTATTCCCGTGTTTTCGAATGCTTTCCTCACGTTTCTTCTATTTTTTGGACCTAGCTCTTCTACTCCTACTAATGGAGTCGGGGTGGAATCCGTTATTCCTCTTCAAGTTTTCCTACTCTACCCGCCAGGCGCCGGACCACAGATTTCTCTCTCTCTTCGTTTGTTCCGGCTTTGCCCAATCGACCTCCTTTTAGTCGAAAGCCGCCGCCCTTGCATGCATTAAAGAACCTTGACTCCCTGCTTGGTATACCGGCTCTTGTGAAGTTCCTGAGATCAAGCGACAGGTTTGACCTTTATTGTGGTTTTTCGTCGTCTTTTGATCCAGGACTTGCGTAGAGCTCACTTGTATCTTCGAGATTAATGAGAGCCAGAAGGAACAAGTTGAGTTTATTAGTACAGATCGATGGATGTAGCTGGAGCTTTTGGGTAGCCTGCGCATGGAATGGAAGTCTTACTTGGTCATGGGATCGGGTATTTTGACTTCGAGAAGGTGAGTAAAGTACGGTATCCGATTCCTCTTCTCCTTCTTGGTCCTGTGCATTTTAAAGGTTCTCTGTGTTTAATTTCTGGGCTTTTTTTTTTTTTTTGGAGTTTAAGAACACATAATATCACTGGCTGGGTGTCTGCTTGGTTGATGGCAATGAACAGCAGTGAACGGAGGGCTTTGATTTAGATACTTTTGTTTGTCATGGATGAGTTCTGTGCTTGCGAAGATGATTGGAAATGCATCAAGTGACTCTTCGATAGCTTAGGATGCCTTCGATCATCATCTTGTTCCATCAGCAAGAAAATTACTGAGTTGTTCAAATTCTCAGATGTTTTTTTTTTCAAATATGGAAAGTTGCTGCTTTTTTTAGGAATTGATTTTGGAGGCATGGAGTTGAAAGGAGATTATTGGAGGTCGTGGATTGGACGACTTAGATCCTATTTTTGTGATATACACGGTTGCTGCTACTTATTTAGATATCTGATTAATAATAGACCCATGATTGACTATTTACCATAGATTTTTAGATAGTATCCTGTATGGTAAGGCCTTCATAGCTGCTTGAGAGCTTGGCTTGAACCTTAATTGTTTCTTTTATCCTTATTCGAGATATAGTTTTGCATCATTGTCAATGTGGTTCCATTTAGCATTCTGCAATATATATTTGCATTGTATGATCTAGCTGGTTTGGCTTTCTTGTTCTAAGGGTTGACAGATATGAATGTTCTTAGGCTTAAGTTCCTAGGCTTGCACCATCTGCCCATTTGGTTGTGACCACAATGGTTGCTTATACCTTCAGTTGTTTAAACTATTATGATATGAAAGATTGATATTAAAAATCAAATAAGCTCTTTAGAATTGAACTTAGGGCTTTGGTTGAGAAGAATTAATGATATTTTTTTTCAAGCTCTTTGTTTCAGCTAGGAAACTTTTCTGGAATGCAATTTGACAGTTATCCCTTATGACTTTTTGATTGACTCTTCTAGTGATACATGCAGCCGCTCCTCATGTGTTAATAGGTATGGGGTGCTCATGGTAAAAGTCATATTCTCTGTCACATATGAGTATGCTTTTATGACCACCAGAGAATGACTATTAGGAGACTTCCATTTTTCTTATTGTTTTTATGTAAATATGCTATTTTGTTAAGTATGGTTGTTTGCTTTAACTCGATCTTCATAATCACTTGAAAATAGTTGGAATTTTTGGTGTTCTCCTTAGTTTTTGTTTATTTAAAAAATGAAGCTTTATGATTGTAGCTTTATCAGCTTTGGTAGTATATGGATAAACATGATTCACTTAAAATCAATTGAATAGGCTATGTAAAGTATTTCTTCTTTTTTTTTAAATACTTTGCCTGATTAAATTTTGATTGTTATTTTATAAAGTGCTGACATAAATATCTGATAATTATGATGCCTAAATTATTGTTGTGCAGATAACTTTTTTGAGATACTTGCCTCAGCCGTTGGATCCCAGTTTTACAGCTTGAGTTTCTTGATCATAATGTGTTTTTCTTGGTTATATTCATTATTAATTAGCAATGGCTATATCATGAACTATTTATATAACTCATTTTTCGTAAACCTAGGATAGCAGGCCAATACTTGATTTAGCTTAATGTTGCAGCCACTTGCTAGTGTTCATATCAATAAATGATTTGTCCAACTAATAAGGTAAAAAAATAAAAAATAAAAAGCAATTACCTAATACTCGTTTTGCCAATTTTCAAAAGTGGAATGGTTCTCTTTAAGCAAGCAATCTTTCAAAACCTTCCTTGTATCCGGGGGCTGACCAATGGATTTAGAGAGATCTTTGGAGTTTTCTAAGAACGCCAAATCAACTTATGGAGGGAGGAGTGGTTGGGAAAACAAATTTGGAAGTGGAGTGTTTTTGAATGTTGGAGATTTCACAATTGTATGCTTTGCTTCATGCTTTAAGATGTGAATTTGATGATCATGATGAACCATGTCCCTGGTTTAGGGTTTGAGATATGGCTTTGGATATTTTGATGTGTCTGTGTTGCATTAGTTCAATTCAATGGATGCTCTGAATTTTCTTTCCATTTTCATCTTGAACAGTCAATCACATTTATGCATGTTTGATTCATTCACACTCGCACTCAAATTTTCAATGTTATTTGATGTGCCATAGGACTTTCTATGATTGCAAGCACTAATTGTGTTGAATAATGGTAGATGAGAATGTAGGTATATTTTTTTGCTGCAAGGGCATTAGTGTATGACACACATTGGATATTTTGCTTTTTGTTTTAGTGGTTTTGAAGTAGCTTTTGAGAATTTGATTATTATTATTTTTTTTAATGAAAAAGGGCAACTCCATTGGTGCTACTATATGTTACCACGCTTTCCCTTTTTTGTTGTATAAGATGTTTATGCTGAAGTTATTATTAATATATACAGACAATTTCTTGTTAATGATCTATTTGTATTGAAACATGTTGGTTATGATTTTATAATTATTTTTGTTGTGTTTGATTTAGAAAATCTATTGTATTTGACAAGAAGTTTATCCGATTTTTAAAAATTATTATGTTATTTCATGTCTAATCTATGCATATATTGTATAGTTTTCATGAGTTGGTGTCCATCAATTATGTTTTGTTATGTCCTTGTGTTTTTATTTTTGCATCATATAAATTAGTTGATTGGTTAAATATGGCCCCTAATTCATTTTTTTATTTTTCTTGAGTTGCGCCTTTCTTGTAACTACCCAATCTATGCTTTAGAAGCTATATCCTTATCTATATTCTATGTTTCATACAACTGATTCAAGTTATTTAAGTCTACTACACTTCTACCTCATTTGTTTTCTTAGAAATATTGATTTAAAATTAACAGTTCTGCAATCATTATAAATGCATACTATATGTGCAATCTTTGTTTTACTAACCTCTGACCCACATATTCTAAGCATTTCTTGCATCAAAATAACAATTGCTTTTTTTTTTTAACTTGATATCACACCAATTGGAATTATGACATTTTAAAACAGCGCACACCAAGGAATCCACTCTCATTCTCTGAATAGATTCTGTAATCATCTCGAAATCATATAACTTTAGTGCTTACCTTTGATGTAATTTTACTGTGATGAGAAATCCTTGGTCACACTATAATGATTTCAATGCGAGCTTATGTATACATTAATGCACACTTTTTTTTACCAGAAATCATATCGGTTCTCATGATACTCAATTATATGCCTTTTCAAGACAAATAAGAACCATATGAAGATTTTTTTTGCCCTTTCCCACATTTTTAATTGTCTTTGTACAATATTATTTTCATAACAGATCTTAATATCATAAATTCAAATTTGTTTTCATAAGAATGCAATTTTCTAAGCATATGCTCCATTATCCTTCCATAGCTATACATGGTATGATTTCAAGTTTGATTTCTTAGTAAAAATTGCATTCTTGAACATCTCTTTCACTTTTAAACGTTTTATCCAAAAATGTATTCTGCTATATTTTGGCATTGTTTTAGTTCTTGAGAAATTATTGAAATATTTCTTAACCAAACTACTCTGATATATGCCATAACTCTCAAAATTTCAAGAGATATTTCATTTGAGTCTCAAGTTTTTCATATATTCATCTTATTTAGAGTTAATTTGTTTGGTTTTTTGATAATTTTATTATAGTCCTTATGATTTTTTTAAATATGCTTTTTAAAAAAATTTCTTTCATTAACTTCCCATTTAAAATATTAAAGTTAGCTTTTTATCTCTCCTTGATCATTTCTCTTTCCATGATTGTATTTTTTTTCTTAATCCTAATTCATCTAACTTCATCAAAGTCTTCAAGTCGATTATCTCGTCTTAACGTCTAATTTTCTTATTTTTTACTACCCAAAACCATTATATAAATCATAAAATTAGATTTATAGAAACAATATTGTGTTCAATATCCTACATTTTGTTACTTCTACCTATCAAGGCATGTTTTGTTAAAATGTTTTCTCCTTAAGGCGTTATAGGACATTTTAAGGCTAAATCAGATAAATGTATTATTTTTTAGATTTGTTATTAGGAGCATGAAAGTATATGAGTTGTGGTGTGATCGATGCTATAGTTGTAGGGTGGCTAGAATAAGACCTTGTTGGTTGTGTTTTGTTTGGATACTTTGTGATGCATTATGCTAGCTTCATTGAGATACTTTGGTTGAGAGGAGGGTGATCAGGGGTTGCATGCTACTTAATATTGGTGTCAACCCAAAACTCATAATAAAATATTACTTTCTTATTGTAATTGAAACGATTACAACCATGACACTTGAAAATAAGAAAAACAACGACATTACCCCAAATTAGGGTGTAGGTCGGCGTGGTGGTGCGGTGGTTGTGGAAGAAGAGGCTACGAAGAGGTGTAAGGCACCAGTGCAGCAACCTAGTGGTTGGTGGGATGGGTTGAGCAGATGGATGGAGGGAAAGCTGGTGGAAGCGAGTTGATGACTTTGGATGGAGGGTGCAGGAGCAGGTTGACTTAACAAGGTTTGGGGTTGCGACTGTGATGAAGGAGGGGAGTTATGGTGATTGTAGAGGATTGGGGGGACAGGGAAGTAGGGAGATCAGACTTTGTGGCAGTTGGGGAAGTGGGGAGAGGCTAGTGGTTGGGTTCACGAGAAGGAGACTGTAGGTGCGTTTGGGTGTCACGGAACAACCATAAATGGGTAGGGGAGGAGATGGACGGTAGCTGGTAGCAGTAAAACAATCGACAAAACAATTCTGGCAGATACTGCAGTAGGTCCAACTATTGGATGAAGGGAAGGGGAAGCGGGGAATGGATGATACACATCATCTTGAGATGAGTTATAGCCGGAGCACCTTCTCGTTGTTGAATACATCATTAGAGAGGGGTGAGCGATGTCGGAGGTTGTTCTGATAGCAATCTCAAAACAAAAAAACTAACTCTGACACATTAACTACCCATCCATTTATAATTAAAGGTTTCCCCGGGTCACCTTCCCTGCTGAACATGCAGCTTTTTACTGAACCGGTTGGGGCCGACGCCCCCGTTGGTCTCCCAAGATTGGGAGAGCTTCGACGTCATTTATCGAAGCTTTTGGCTCCTCATAACATGGAGTCAAGCTTGTCATGTTGAAGGTAGTAGAGATATTATAGTCCTCTGGTAGGTCCATCTTATATGTGTTATCTTCCACTATATGTCTTGATAGAATAAATATGCATCATGTCTTGACACATGCTGAGCTGGAGCTGCACATAGACATAGGTTCCCACTATTTAACTCTTGAGCTCTTGATTCTAAAACCTTTCTCCACTTCTCGTACTCGACATAATGTAGCTGATAAACTCAAATGTGAAGAGAAAACAACTCTAAGGTGAAATCTTTGGCAGGCTTCCCTAGCTACCATTTAGGAGAGACTTTTTCCTTGATAGGACTTAGATTCCATTAAAGAATTTTATTTCCTATCGAGCTTCTAATATAAATTTCAATGCTTTGGCTTATACCTCCTATATAGACATCTTAAGATGGGCCCTATGCTAAAGTGAATCTAACATCTAAATAACTCTATATAATCTTCCAAACATGACACAAATGGGCCCCATTTTTTATATGTTGAATCTTCCTCAGTAGGGGCAACTTAGGAATGAGTCTACAAATCTGAAGGGTCTCAGTTTTTTTATGTGTGGTCTCCATGCCTTCGATATCAGTTCCTTGAAATCAAGACTGTCTTGGACAATCACCATTAAGTTGGTTGGAGTCCCTTTCACAGGCTTAGCTGAAACTATAGCATTTCTTCCTCATCAATTAGAAGATGTACTTTTCTTTTGTGTCATCAACTTCCTCTGTGTCTACCACGTCACTACCCATTTTTTAAATAGTGCGCTGCTCTTAGTGAAATAGATAACTTCTCTAATTGTGCACTCTGATTCAACATGCTCAAATTCGTGACACTTGAAACACTATTTGTCCATGTCAGAATTGGGAATGTCGGCTGGTTCCACTTTTTTTCAACTAGGAATTGGTTTCTCCTCCAGCATGTTTTCTTGGGTATTCTCTGATTGTAAGATCCTAGGGTTGAAACCTGTCTATAAGATATGGTGGTTGTCTGGTTATGTGGTCTTTTTCATTTTTGAAACAGGGGTCTGACCATTGGGCCTGTAGTGAGCGGGTAGGAGCTAGCGCTGCATCTCACATTTCATCTCGTATCAGGTAGTGATCTTGTATTTTCCCTCATATTGGCTTAGGTACTTCAGATTTTGCTACTAAAATAATGCACTCTTTTTTTAAGTTTTTGGTGGCTAGTTTCACCATTATCTCCGGGGGGATGTCCTGGCACTCAAAGACACACTCCAAGGTCCTGAGCCACTCAATGACCTCATCTGGATCCATGTGGCCATCGAAATTGGCAAGTCAACCTTTATTTTCTAATTTTGGCTTCTTTGATATTCCAGATCAAATCTTCGAGGAAGAGGTTTTTCATTCCTGGAATCAGCATGGTGGATTCACTACATCTCTTCAATCTAGCAAGTCAATGTTATGGTTACGGGTGATCCATACGGATTGCCTCATCTCATAAATGGCAAGCCTCTGTTGTCGTTGGCGTGTTTCCCACTGTCTATCTTCCCCTAAAAATTTCCTGAACCCCTCTTTGTGAATTTCTCATAGACGGCATTATGTCCTTTCTCCTTGGGATGGCTTTCGACCATTGACTCCTTGGTGGATTGGCTAGGTTGTTTGTTTGAGAGGTGAAAGAGGTATTGATTGCGGGTGCGAAAAAGCTATTTAAGGTTGCTAACAACAAGGGAAAAATTGGGGTTAGATCAATATTTGGCTATGGTTTGGGGATACAAGAACAACAAACCTTTATGCCGCTAAGTTTGGTCAACTACATGAATCTTTTTTCTCGATTTCGTTTTATTGAGTGCCATATTTTCATTGAATTCTAATAAATTAAGATCATTTTTTTATACAAAATAGGTTTGAGGATAGAAAGAAATGTTTTGGCGGAGGTAGTTTGGGTAGGGGCAAATGCTAGGAAACCCTAGAATAGGACTAAAGTTAGAATAGCTTTGATACCAATTGATACCGGAGTTAACCCAAAACCCACAATAAAATAATACTTTATTGTTGTAATTGAAATTGTTACAACCACAACACTTATAAACAGAAAAAACGATGACACAACCCTAAACTAGGGCATAGGTCGGTGAGGTGGTGCAACTGTTGAGGGGGAAGCAGAGGCTATGGAGGGGTGTAAGACAACAGGGCAACGACTTAGTGGTTGGTGGGATGGGTTGAGCGGATGGATAGAGGGAAAGCTAGTGGAAGAGAGTTGGTGGCTTCTGGATGTAGGATTGGAGGGCTATAGGAGGAGGTTGATGTGACAAGGTCTGAGCCTGAGGTTGCGGCTACGATGAAGGGGGGGAGTGGGGGTGTTGTGCTGGGATGTTTTCAATGGCAAGGAATTTGGGAGATCAAACTTAGCAGAAGTTGAGGAAGGGGGGAGAGGTTGGCGGCAAGGAGGCTGCAAGTGGGTTTGGGTGTCACGTTAGTAGACATAAATGGGTGGGGGAGGAGATGGACGGTAGCTGATACTAGTAAAACAACAAGCAAAACAATTCCGACGAAGATGACAACAGGTCTGGTTGTTAGATGAAGAGAAGGGAAGCGGGGAATGGAAGATACACACCACCTCGAAATGAGTTGCAGCCAGAGCACCTTCTTGCCATCGGATGTAGCACTAGAAAGGGAAGAGGGATGCTGACGGCTGGCCTGACATAAATATCAAAATAGAGAAAACTAAACCCTAAGACAGAAAACAACCTAGTTATAATAAAAGATAACTAGAAGGGGGGAACCCTAATCAGCACTCCAAACCCTAAGCTGGATTTGGCTGGTTCAACCTTCCTGTTGAATGGGTTGGGGCCAGTTCAGCCCAATGCCCTGCGTCACCACTATCATTAGTCACCTTTCTTGCATTTAGTGCACGTTCATGAAGGCTCAAGTTTTTGTTGTGTTATTTATGGAGAACTTTTTTTTTTACTTGAATTTGATTTTTAAATAAGCGATAGAGCTAATGTTTGGAGGACTGGCTAGGTTGTACCTTTCTCCGAGAATACACATTGTACATTACTCCTTTCCTAGCAGAATGGTGATGAAATTTATATAAAAGGCCCCTATCTGATAGGGGAGCTACGGAGACATAAAAATGTTTTCTGCTTCACAAGGTGGGATTTCAAGGGGGATTAGGGCTAAAAGTGTTTTCTTTGGTTGGCCTTCGTAATGTTAGCAAGTGAGATGCTACAAGAGTCATATCATTGCCTTAAAAGGATGCATAAACATATGATCACATTCATACTGTATCTTTTATTCTCCAGCTAGTCTTTAAATGTGAAGCAATCCCTTGAATAGGATATTGTCTCCAGCTATGGGCAACATTCTGTGCTGCTCTTGCTGCTAACTTTTTGAAGCTGAATAGGCTTTAACAGTAGTTTAATTTGTGCGGCAAGTCTGGGACTATACAATTTGTTTGGGAATTTAAACATTATATTTTTTCTAGTTTTGGAAGAATAGTGACATAAAAAGGAAACTTGCATTTTAATAAGAAAAACTACGTTGTGATAAAAGGAATTTGAATAAACATCATCATTTTTTTTTAATTTAATTTTAAAGTTTGGTTCTAGATTTGTTAATCCGAATTGCAACTGATCTTAATTTGGTCTAATATATCGGAGGTATTTGTTTGTTAAGTGTATTTAGCCGAAGTTCCATGGCATTTAACTTCTTAACTCTTCTTTGTATAAATAAAAATGTATTTGTATTAAATTTACTTGATATTTGGTGTGAAGGATCAGTAAAAGGTTATACACCCTTTACTTTGCAGCAACCAGAGTCCTAGGAATTACAAGTGTCTTCTTTCTGTGTACATTGCATTTCCAACTGTAGAGATTTTTAGATCAACTTCTAGATATATTATATTTATCCTGCTGCTCCATATTATTTTTCTTATTATCTCTGCGTAACTCATTTATATGAATTTATTAATATGCTGATACCCTTGATGATACTTTTCATCTCAATACTCATATTTATAAAAGGCCACACAATGTACTGAAGTCATTTTTAAAATTTAAATTGAACGTTCAATTTTTTTTTTCATATTTAACTAGCCTACCAGTAGTTTCATCGAAAAATGGCAGCAGGATGATTTTCACCTGAAAAATATTAACTGTTGAATTTGTGAATCGAGTAGCTTAAATTTTATTGATAGAAAGGGGGTGTATGTATGCCGACTTACAAGGACACTCACAACAAAAGTAATAAAAACATAATAAAGAGAACTATGAAATGAAATAAAAATAGAATAAACTTGATGATACTTTTCCTCTCAATACTCGTATTTATAAAAGGCCACATAATGTACTGGTCATTTTTAAAATTTAAATTGAATGTTCAATATTTTTTTCATATTTAACTAGCCTGCCAGTAGTTTCAATTGAAAAATGATAGCAAGATTATATTCACTTGAAAACTATTAATTGTTGAATTTGTGAATTGAGTAGCTTAAATTTTATTGATTGAAAGAGGGTGTATGTATACTAAATTAAAAGGACAGTCATAAGGAAAGTAATAAAAATAAAATAAAGAGAAATAACAAAGGAAATAAAAACAGAATAAAGAGAAATAGAAAAGAAATAATACAGAAATTAATATAAATCCCTACATTTAATACAAATCTCTGCATAATTCTAATACTCTCCCTCAAGTTGAAGCATAGATGTCAGTCATATTTAACTTGGATTTGAAGTCATAAAACAGTTGCCGAGGAAGATTCTTAGTGAGGATATCCACTATTTGACCACTGGAGAGCATAAAATGAATGCAAATTTCTCCAAACAAGCTTTTCCTTGATGAATTGTCCGTCAATCTCCACATGTTTGGTATAATCATGCTAGAATGGGTTGTAAGTGATGCTGATGACAACCTTATTTTTACATAACAATTGCAAAGGGACAGAGGTTGGCATGCGTAGTTCGCAAAGCATAATGTGTAACCAGAGCTTCACAAATCTTCAAGAACATAGACCAAAATTCAGCTTCAGTACTGCTCCTGATAACTACTTATTGCTTTTTATTTTTCGATATGACGAGATTTTCCAACACAAATGAGCAGTACTCAGAGGTAGATCATTAGTCATGGATAGACCACCTGACCCAATCAGCGTTTGTGTAAACAAAAATAGAACGAGAGATGTGGCGCAAGAAAATCAAACTTAAGCCCAACGACCTTTTAAATAATGAAGAATGCATGAATTGACTTACAATGTCAACTACATGGCATATGTCGGGGCATGTATGGGCGAGGTAGATGTGTTTCCTCAGAAGACGTTGGTAGCGAGTCTTGTTCACAGGAACAACATTGGGAACATCAACTAATTTTTCATTGGAATCCTTCGGGATAGCCATTGATTTGCATAGAAGAAGATTGTTATCTTTTAACAAGTCAAGTACATATTTGTGCTGAGACAGACAAATCTTTTGAGTTGATCGAGCAACTTTCATGCCCAAAAAGTACCAGAGAGATCTCAAGTTCTTAACTTCAAAGGATGTAACTACAAGGCTTTTCAAAGACTCCAATGCTGGTAGATCATCACCTATGAGCATAATATCGTTGACATAGAAATTAAGAATATCAATTTAGTCATTAAATGAATGTCAGAAGAAGAGTGTGATCTGTTGAGCCTGAATAACAGTATGACTCGCTACGACTTTTGTGAATTTGTCAAATCAGGCCCGTGAGGATTGCTTTAATCCATAAAGAGACTTTTGCAGCCGACAAACTTACGCTTGAGAGGCAGTAATTTCAAAGCCTGGAAGAATGGACAAGTACACCTCCTCTGTGAGATCTCCGTTCAAGAACACATTCTTCACGTCAAACTCTAATTGGGCCAATCTAGATTTACCGCAAGAGATAACATGACTTGAATGGTGTTTAACTTAGCCACCATAGCAAATATACTTCGTATGTCTGTGAGAATCCTTTGGCGGCTTGATGCTAAAAATTCATCAGCACTCTACTGCTTTTTTTTCCCGAGGAATATCTACCAAGTTTCACGTATGGTTCTGTCGAAGGGCATTCGTCTCCTCCGTAATTGCATCCATCTTGGAAATATTTGCTAGTGTTGCGTCAATGATAGCTGGAATTTGACGATCCGTCAGGGTAGTTGCAAATGCCCTGTAAGTCGGTGATAGACTGCGAAAAGAGACATTTTGCCATGGAATAGAGGGTATGTCTGATTGCGTACCTTGCTTGGAGAACTCACCTCCTCATTTTCAATAAGAATTGTGCTTGGGATGTCGTCGGAGTAGATTCAAGATCTTTCAAGTAGGTAGCACGCTCCATAGTAGGTGCATCAGGATGAGTGCGCTGAGTGTAAACACGAAGAGTGGGAGGATGAGATGGTGGAACTACAAGAATCGGGTTTTCCTCAATGACAGGAACAATGGGGAGAACATCCAGAGGAGTAGGATAAGGAGCTGTGTCCAAGATATCTCGCTCTCGCTCACTTAAAGCCAAGATAGGAAAATAGGGAACACTTTCAATAAAAGAGACATCGACACTCACATATATTCTATTTGTGATAGTATTCAGGCACCAATACTCTTTTTGAGTGGCAGAATACCATAAGAAGACATATTTTATTGATCTAGGATCAATATTACTACGAGTGGTGGCAGTGTTCCGAACAAAGGTCATTCACCCAAATATTTAGGGATCTA
This sequence comes from Phalaenopsis equestris, assembly GCF_001263595.1. Classification (NCBI taxonomy): domain Eukaryota; kingdom Viridiplantae; phylum Streptophyta; class Magnoliopsida; order Asparagales; family Orchidaceae; genus Phalaenopsis; species Phalaenopsis equestris. The sequence continues at coordinate 40,477 of NW_018165214.1, forward strand.
ATGTAGTGATGATCCGATTGATGGAAAAGATGACGGCCCGCACTTATAAGCTGTCCCAAACAGACCCTTAGGGATCTAATGTAGTGATGATCCAATTGATGGAAAAGATGACCTTAGGACAACTGAAGGGATTCAAAAGTTATGAATTTTAGAGGAAACTCTATTGATGAGATAAGTGACAATTAGTATATCATCATTCCAAAACCATTTAGGGACATTAAATTGAAACATAATAGAGCGAACAACATCGAAGAGATGTCGATTTTTCTTTTCGGCCACTCTATTTTGTTGTGGAGTATCCGTACACAAGCTATGATGAGATTGCCCTTGCTTATCAAGAATTCTCCTAAAATAGAGTTAAAAGACATGAACATTATTGGTCTGAAGGACCTGAATTGGAGTTTAAATTGGGTCAAAATAAAAGCACAGAAGTTTGGGAAGGTGACATCAACTCTCGATTTGTTTTTTAGAATATAAACTTACGCCATTCGAGTGTGTTCATCATTCAAGATAAGAAACCACAATTTATCGGTGTAGCTGGAATTGCGAGAGTGACCCAAAGGCCACTGAAAAAGGAGCGGAAGGTAAGTGTGGGGTAGATAATGAACTCGGTGATATTTGGCTAATTGACACGTCTCACAATTGAAAATAGAAAGACTTTTATTAGTAATCATCAACAAATACAAATGTTTTAAGTATTTTAAATTGGATGACCAAAATGATAGTGCAACAACATGATGGGATACTCAATGACTCGAGATAAGCTACAATTATTGAGTGGAGTGTTTTCGTGCTCCTTGCTTTTCACTTAAAATTACTAGCATCTGACTACCCGCTTAGCAATTCCAATTCTCCTCCGCGAATGATGATCCTGAAATACACAAACATCTTGAGTGAATGGAGCAACACAATTAATGTCATCCGTGAAACTTACTATCACATAAAAGTTAATATTTCAACAGTGGAACATGTAACATAGATTTCAGGGTTAGATCGATAGTTAGAACAAACGACCATTTACCAGCAATGGAACTACAAGAGCCATCTGCAATTCTGGCTTATCTTTCTCAGAGCATGGCTCGTGGTACCTGAATCAAATGATTCATGGACTAAAGAAGGTAAAAGATGCGAGTGTCATAGGAATAGTACCTTGACGGACTTGGGAGGTCGATGAACCAATAGAGACCTGATTGGATCCAAGTAGCCTAACCAATTATTCTATTTGACTTTTCAAAGTGTCGGAGGATTCTGGAATGTTTTAGGTTGGAGCCGACTGAACTGTGGTTGGCTCTAATGTCGTAGTGAGACCCGTTGCTGAAGATTTGTGTGTTTGTTTTCCGTGGAACTTCCAACACTTGTTACGAGTGTGGTTGGGTTTATGATAGTAATTACATATACGGTCACCTACCGAGGTGACATGGAAGAGAGTTGAGCAATATTAGAGACCAAAGCGGACGATTCAGTTGAAGAGTGGAAGTGCCGAACATGACATGTCTTCGGCTTTCTTCACGGAAAATCTCGGTGAAAACAACACAAGCGGAAGGCAGAGGAGCCCAACCTAGAATAAGACCTCGAACTTTGTGAAGGTCTTTGTTGAGGCCTGCCAGAAATTGAAACATGTAATCCTTTTATACAATTTTATGGAAAAGAGAAAAGTTAGCCGGAGAGTCCCAAGTGTAGTCGTAATACAAGTCGCATTCCATCCATAGTGCCACCAGATCATTATTATACTGGGTCACAGTCTTTTATCCCTGTTTTGCCTCTCAGATCTTAGAATTCTCATAGAGTTGGCTAGAGCTCCTTACGTTTGAGTAGGTATTACAGACTGGCACTAGCGGAAGGGAGGAACATATATGAACTACTAATTGGTGTTTTCATGTAGTTGATTAGCCATGACATCACTGCGGAGTTCTTCACTTCCCAAGCAACATAAGTCGTGTCAATCTTTGGAGATTCATGGATCATACCTGTGAGGTGATCGAATTTTCTGTGTCCTTTGAAAAACAAAGACACTGCTTGGGACTATTGGAGAAAGTTGCTACCGTTTATTTTATGAGTTGTTATCAAAATGTTTATGTTGGTTTCTGGTCCCCCAGTTTGTAGGGGAACTGAAGTTGGAGTCGATCCTCCGGTGGAATTAAGGGCTCCTTCTGAAATTGGATCAATATTGGAAGAGTCCGCCATGATTCCGATTGAGCCAAAGGAGATGTGGTTAGGATTCCAAGACATTGATTGGTTCCTGCAGTTCACTGACGACGGATAAAGTTGTAGGTAACAACAAGAAAGCTGCCTGAAAAAAAATTCAGGGTAGTTGGAGGAAGGCTGAAGGAAAGCTGTAGGGAGGACTTGCAGGTACAGCTGGCGGGATTTTCCACCATAGGGAAAACCAGCACGATTCTCCATCGCAGGGACAGCCGGTCTTGCTGCAGAGAAAGGAAGCCGCAGGGACAGCCAGAGGGATTCTCCACCACAGGGAAGCCAAGGACCTGCAGGAAGGGAAGCTGTAGGGAAGGTCTGCACTTGCAGGCGGCTGAAGAGGTGGCCGACAGCTAGGAGACCTTGCATGGGAAGGGTGGCAGCTAGGTGACCTTTCAGGGAAGGCCCGAGGCAGCTGCCGGGGAGGCCGACGGCTGCAGAGGTGATTCTGATACCATGTTGAATTTGAGAATAGAGCAGCTTAAAAAAAAATAATAGAAATAGGAAAGGAAATACAAACAGGATAAGGAGAAATAGGAAAAGAATAATGCAGGAATTAATACAAATCCCTGCATTTAAGACAGATCTCTACACAATTCTAATATTAATTTTAGCTAACAATGATTTAGTTCTAGCTTTACAATAATTTTACTTGTGTTTATAGTGAAGTTATGACCTAAGTTTTATATAATGGATAGTTTGAATCTCAAAAGAAAGGTATGATAAAGCTAGCTTATCAGCTGGAGTTGTATTTACATCAAGAAAAGCAATTTTATGTTAATATCTAAAATGAATTGAAATCAATGAGTAAGTTCTTCAGGGAAGTTCCCATTACTCGTTAGAAATGAAAAAAGAAACGTCCTAGTAATTTTTTTGATTAGTGTGCATAGGTTTTTACATTCCTTTTGCCTTATTATTCAGACTCTGCAACTTATGGTGGTCATTTTTTGTTACTTATTCCTTTTATTGAATCCTTAACGAGCTGTATTCACTTGAAAGGTACGCAACCGCACAAGCCTAAAGATCTATCAAAATTTGCCAAGTTTGGAGATACTACATTTTAAAAATATGCAGTTAAAAGGAGACTCTACAGATGTTTACAGAGTCAGTGTTTCTAGTGCTCCCAGTTCTTCCAGTCATGACTCAGGTCAGGATGACAGTGAGGCATATGGGGATGTATACATGTGGGGTCAGGTCATTTGTGACTCTTCCCGAACTAACATTGATAGAAATATCAATTTTTCTATTGTAAGAAAGGATATTTTACTACCCAAGCCGCTGGAGTCAAACATTGTTTTGGACGTTAAGCATGTGGCCTGCGGGGTCAAACATTCTGCTCTTGTTACAAGGCAGGGAGAAGTATTTATGTGGGGTGAAGAATCTGGTGGTCTACTTGGTCATGGTAAAGGAACAGAAGCTATTTATCCTTGTCTTGTTGAATCTTTATCAGCTGTTGATATTGAATTCACTGCTTGTGGTGAATTTCATACTTGTGCTGTTTCTACAAGTGGGGAACTTTATACTTGGGGCGATAGTGCTCATAAAGCAGGATTACTTGGTCATGGTACAAGTATTAACCACTGGTTTCCTAAAAGAATTTCTGGACCCTTGGAAGGGCTCCAAGTTTCTTCTGTCTCATGTGGAACTTGGCACACAGCGTTGATAACTGTGACAGGTCAGTTATTTACATTTGGCGATGGCACTTTTGGTGCTCTGGGCCATGGAGACAGAGAGAGCGTCTTTTATCCAAGGGAAGTGGAGTCTTTGATTGGTTTGAAAACAAGTGCTGTTTCATGTGGGGTTTGGCATACGGCTGCTGTCGTAGAGGTTATTGTAACACAATCTAGTGAATCCTCTGGGAAATTGTTTACGTGGGGTGATGGGGACAAGTATCGCCTTGGGCATGGTGACAAGGAATCACGCTTTAAACCTACCTGTGTGCCATCATTGATTGATTATATTTTTCTCAGGATTGCATGTGGTCATAGCCTTACAGTTGGCTTGACAACTTCCGGCCATGTTTTTACAATGGGTAGCCCTGTTTATGGACAACTTGGCAATCCTCATTCTGATGGAAAACTTCCCTGTTTAGTTCATGATAACCTTGTCAAAGAGTTTGTTAAAGAGGTTGCCTGTGGTTCTTATCATGTTGCCGTTTTGACGTCCCGTAGTGAAGTTTACACATGGGGTAAGGGAGCCAATGGACGGCTGGGCCTTGGTGACCTTGAAGATCGAGCAATGCCTACAATTGTTGATGCGTTGAAGGATAGACAAGTGAAACACATTGCTTGTGGGGCAAATTTCACAGCAGCTGTATGTCAACATAAATCGGTTAGTAGTACCGAGCAATCTCTATGCACAGACTGTAGACAAGCTTTCGGATTCACTCGAAAGAGGCATAACTGTTACAATTGTGGTCTTGTACATTGCCACTCTTGCAGCTCAAGAAAATCTTTGGGAGCTGCATTGGCTCCTAACCCTGGAAAAGCTTACCGTGTTTGTGATTCCTGTTACGTGAAATTGAACAGAGTCACTGAATCTGCTAAATCTAATGACAAAAGAAGTGCTTTACCTCGCTTTTTAGGAGAGAGCAAAAACCGCTCTAACAAAGCTGATTTTAAAAAGTCCAAGGCTGTTTCTCCTAGCAATTTGGATTTACTTGCAAACCAGGATACTAAGGCAGCTAAGCAAAGGAAGAAGACTGATGCATTTTCTTTGATTGGCCCTCTACAACTTACACCACTCTCGCAACTCACAGATTCTGCTTACTCTTTTTGGTTTGATACGCAATTAGAAAATTCTAGATTAACTTGCTTGTCAGAAGTTCAATCCATAAATCATTCACATGCTGTTTCTCCATTTTCTCAAAATCATAGCCCTCCATACTTTGCTACACCCATTCCTTCTACATCTAGTCATTTATTCTCTGAAAGTATTGCTGTTAGCCTGAAGAAAACAAATGAACTTCTAAACCAAGAAGTTCAGAAGATGCGAGGCCAGGTAAGATTATTGAAAATTTCATTTATGCATTACTCCTATATGAAATATTATGAAATGCTGTGATGAAAATTTAGGTTGATAACTTAAGACGTCGCTGTGAAATTCAAGAATATGAGTTACAGAAGTCGGCATCTGAAGTTCAAGAAGCCAGGGCACTTGCTGCAGAGGAATTAGCAAAGTCTAGAGCTGCAAAAGATGTCATCAAATCACTTACTCAACAGGTAATATTTCAATTCCCCTTCCCTATGCGCTTAAATTTTCCCTATTTATAATATCAACTCCTAACTATCTCTATTTACATTAATTCTACCTAAATCTCAAAGAGGACATCAAAACCCTGATTTTTTGCTTCCTGTAAATTTTCAATGATTTGGTTGTAGCACACATATATGAGTTTAGTTGTTCATTTTAAAAACATTGGTGGTTTTGTAAATAAGAAAACAAAACTTTGGCGGTATGTATATAAATCTTCCTAAAATCCTCTGACATGATTAATTCTGATTGTTTGATAGATTTATGACTTCTGTTATGTTAGTTGCTAGGAGAATTGCTATCATGATAGAGTTGGTGTCACGGAAATTTATCCTTCATGTTTGTGATCAATTAGCACTTGTCTAATAATTTGAATATGATATGAGTTCTTGTAAGTCTATATGTGATATTCACACTGTATTTTAGAGTTTTTCTGATCTCAAGTTACTTTAAGTCTGTCATCTTAGAAATTTTCAATGATATTGTGGTAACTTATAAGTTATTGTATATTGAAATGATAATTAATAGAAACGAAATGTGATATTAGTGGATAAAATTTAAAATATAAGATTGTTAAGGTGAGTATGTTAGTGACTGGATGATTTTTATTATAAATTAATAGTGAGTTAATTCTTATGATCCTAATGGAGTTGAAGATAGTTTGAAAAGCATTTAGTTGAAGAGATGATGACCCTAATGATAAGATGATGGAATTTGAGAGGAGAATTGTTAAGATTTCAAGATAAGTTATTAAGAGGCAAATAGATTTAATTTGCTTGAAGTTTTTGTATGTTGAAATGATAATTAATAGAAACGAGATGTGATATTAGTGGATAAAACTTAAAATATAAGATTGTTAAGGTGAGTATGTTAGTGACCGGACGATTTGTATTATAAATTAATAGTGAGTTAATTCTTATGACCCTAATGGAGTTGAAGATAGTTTGAAAAGAATTTAGTTGAAGAGATGATGACCCTAATGATAAGATGATGGAATTTGAGAGGAGAATTGTTAATATTTCAAGATGAGTTATTAAGAGGTAAATAGATTTAATTTGCTTGACCAAAATTATGATAAGATGGCTTGGTCTATTAAGAAGATTATCATAAAAATTTAGGAGAGTCCAGAAGCAAATTGTACATTAGTAAGGATATGTAATGATGGAGGAAGGACAAATGGTTATTAATGAAACGAAATGTGCTTTCCAAGGGAAACAAAATTTAAATACTATTTTTTCTTGCAGTAGTTTATGGAAGGTAGATGTCTTGGAAAGACTGTAATAAGGCCACAACAAACTTAATTAGGTTCCTAACACTGACTACATGGTGCAACCCGATTGGTCCACTTGTGTAGCATTGAACACTTGGTATGATAATTTAGAAAAATCGTTGTTAAATGTTTGTCAAGATAAGGGTTGACAGTTGACTCATGATATCTAATCCCGATATTTTTTATATGTAAAGATTTATGAAGTTGACACTACTTGGAAATTTTAATCCCCAACAATGGCGTCAAAAATTTGATCCCAAACTTGATCCCAAGCAAAGTAAGATTTCAATTATATTTTTAAATAGTAGATTTTCTTCACAAGTATATATATAGTTATCAAGTAATATAGGGTTTTTTTATTAAATATAGGACTTTTTTAGTAATATAGGACTTTTTTATTAAGCCCCGAATATTGATCCAACGGAGATCGAGGTTAATCACGGCGGCTTTCAAGAGAAGTTTTAGTCTAAAATAACACGCTTTAGCTTGGAAGGTCGATAACACGCCCTAGCTTGGAAGGTCGATAAAGGTTTGGTTTTGATTATATCATATAATTATCACTACAATACTATTTCTACTCCTAAACATAAATACTTAATGAAAATCAGAAAGTGGAGTTTAATATATTAAAAGTAGTCTTCCTCATGCAATGAAATTAGTAACATGCGTAAAAGTAAAACAAGTAGTGAGAGAGATTGTGACAAATAGGAGCAAATATATTCTTTACCCTCGGTCAAGTGATATAAAGAACATTGGCTAATTCATAGTTTAAGAATCCTAAAGATTGGTTAGGCAAGAGAGATACTAGCTCTCACTCTAGAGTCCCCCGTTCTTTCACCTTAAGGCTGACATCTAGTATTAAGACCTAAAACTATGAACCAAATTGAGGGCTTCAGCCTGTCACTCTAAAGTCCTCTAATTCTATACCCATCAAAAATTATTTCTCTATTTATTGACACTCAACTATATAAGTCCTCTAATTCTACACCCATCAAAAATTATTTCTCTATTTATTGGCACTCAACTATATGACTATGACTACATTCTCATCCATACAATTTCATGTGATTCTACCATAATTAATTGCGACAACACTATCACGGATCTTACATGTTCTCACAACAGATTTTAACATGCAAGTTGATCGAGTTTAAATGTAAATGAAGAATAAAGTAAAATCATCACAATACATTCTCACTCTACTCAATTTTATATCCTAAACATGCATACTAATTCATTATTAGAGGGAAGAGTAAAGAAAACTATTCACTACACATGGAGAAACAACAAAAACTTTTTATTGAACAAGACTTTGAAACCATAAAAACAAAGTACTAGATTCAAATAAAATATAATGAAAATACTTATCTTTGATGGAAATCAAACTCTCATTATATAGCAAAAACAATCTCCTTACAATTCTCTTCAAGAACAAAGTGAAAGAAAAGAAGAATTCTCTCACTCTCTCTCTTTCTTTCTCACCTTATCGCCCCACTCGGGGCTCTCGCTCAAGCCTTCTTCTTCTCCAAGCCTTCTTCTCCTCTTCCAATTAGTTCAAGAGTCATTTTAAAAACTTTTTCAAGTCTTATTTATAATTTTTCAAGAGTTGCTTAAGTGTCTCTTCAAAAGTCTTCAAAAACCTCCTTTTAACCGCCCCGAATCATTCTTTAAAGTCTCTTTTATCATTTCCAACGAATTTTTATCATTTCCAACGAATTCCCCAAGAGACACACAAAACACCACTTCAAAAATCGTCCAATTTCGATGTATATTCTAGAGGATATGTTGAAAACTATTTTTGGCACTTAAGCATCGATTTTGGCGCCCTCCTCTCTGTCTGGTGGCGCCAAAGCGCCATGTTTGGGCGCTTAAGCGCCGAGCGCAGGCACTTATGTGCCCGATTTCGATCCCCATGGCTCCGGTGTGCCCCGGTTCGACCCTGTTTGCTCCGTTTTTGTCCATTTTTGTTTCTTTTGCTCCAATCACTCCAAATTCTTCAATTTAATGTAACTAGAATAAAAAACACAAGAAAACACTCCTTTAAGGTGCAATATCATTATAAAATATAACATAAAAAATAATACATTTTTAGACACATTAAAATCCCCCGAACTTAAATCTTAAACATTATTTGTTCTCAAGCAATACTACATTTTTAAAATAATTTATGTATATTAGAGTTAATGGGTCATTCTTTAGAATTGCTAAAATTTTGTTCTAAAAATATAATAGTTCAAATAAGAAAAACTTCTAGTGAATCAGACTAGCCCAGGATCTAAAATATTTATCATTAAACTTCGGAATTTGTTTTCCTATCTAATTCAGAAATATATATAGATTTTTCAGACTTCGAATGCTATGAACTTTACTTTCTAGACTTAAGAACTCTCTTAAAAATAATTTTTACTAATATAAATATAAAAAGCATGCTTAGAATTGCTCTAAGTTCTTTACTCTAGAAAGACTCAAGTGAAACTAATTTTTAATTAGGACTTCTCCTCAAGCTTCTCCTCACATTTTTTTTGCCTTTTATTTTTTCTTTTCAAAATTTTTTTGATCCATCTTTTCTTTTTTTGTTATTTTCCTTCTTTTTTAATATGAGGACTACTATATATGTAGAAGTCCTTAATAATTTTGAATTCTACTATCATCCTCTAAAGTTAAAACTTATTACTTTCCTACACTTGAAAAGATGTATTTTGTTTAAATCTTTCTAAAAGAGCCTTAAATGTTTGAAAATAAAAATTCTAAGAATCTTTAATTTTTCAAAAATACAATTCTTCTTACTAAAGATAGTTATTCATTTTCCCAAATTCTCCACTAAAGATCCTTAACTATAGGTTCACCATTTTCACTAAAAATATCAACTCAGTTATCCTACTCCATTTCTATGCTTAAAATTCTAACATCCTTAAGGTGACTCCACATAACAATAATCATTAGAAATAAAATACAAATTTATTTGTAGTACTTTTGAAAACAAGTATGGTTTAAATTTGAAACATTTTTCTTCTCCCTCCAAACTTAAGCTCAAATATGTGTAACAATGAAGTAAAAAATATGCGGCAAGGAAATATCACTTTTACAATTTACTACACATCCTACAAAAATATCAAAAAATAACGCGTGGTAGAATATTGCAATAGAAAGTAAATCTAGCCTAAACATCCTTGACATAACACTGTAAAGGAATTTTAAATAGTAGATCAAGTACAAGCTGAAGATTAAACATGAACACATTTTAAACTTTATAAAGGAATTATTGGATGCTAACAAGTTTAAAATATTGAGATAAGTTTTGTCATCTCCATGACTCATTCAACTTGACTCACAAACATAGACACACAATTCCAATACATAGACTCACAGATTCATAAACAAACAACAACTAAGGTTAATTCAATCTCCATTCTACTCACATTTCTTCTCGTTACTTTCAATTTCTAACGGAAGAAAATACACTAATAACGTGGGTGTATTATAGAACTTTATATGGTTATCACCCATGGACTAAAATTTCCTCATGTGTTGACAATTTCAGGATTACTCTAAGTCAAAGGTATACACAATCTGGTAAATAAAAATAGTGCAATTCATCCAAATGTTGTTCACTAAGTAAGTTCATGACCTTACTCAGTAAAGATAAAGTTAGATAAAGGAAATAATACAATTGACATGGAGTGATCTAATTCCAAACTCTACATGCTTCAAGTTAATGCTCAACTCCTGTTGCGAACTAAGTCGTAACAGACTTGTCAACCTGCTACTACTTGAAATCATATACAAATCTAGTCATGACGAAGGAATTACCTCATAACATTAATCCAATCCACTCTTACACATCAAACATGGAACAAAATCCAATATCTCACTATTATCCAATCTAACATAACAACAATCACACTAAATAGATAACAAAGATAACCATGGGTTGTCTCCCATGAAGCGTTTGGTCTAACATCGACGACCCGATATATCCAATGTTTATTCTGGTTGCCCCAGCATCTGAATCTCATTCATTTTGTCTGTATACCACATAATATGTTATTCAATGATTTTGAATAACTCTTTTTTAGGAGATTTTTTATTGATTTTATCATTCAGTTCAGGTTCTTCTTGTGATTGAGTTAAATCTGAATAAGATATAAAGATTGGTGGTGTAGATGAATTCCCTAAATAGTTAGGCTTTAAAATTGTATAGAGTATATTCATTTTAAGTTCATGAGATTTTTTAACAGATGAAATTAAAAGTTTAGTATTTTCGGTAACGTCCACCATTTCGCACTTCTCCTGAACATACATACAATCTTCTTTAAACAACGTTTTCAACTCATTATGAAAGCCCATTTCGATCTCATCTGTTAACTTATTCTCAAAATTTTCTTGGAAATGGTCTTTAATTAGATAATCAGTTTCATCTATCCAAAAACAATCATCATTTTTTCTCTCAACTGGATATTTCATAGTCTTTAACACATCAAAAGTGACTTTCTAACCATTAATATTCATAGTCAACTCTCATTTTTGCTCATCTAACATAGTTTGTCCAGTAACAAGAAAATGTCTCCCTAAAATAATTAGATTTTCTTTATCTTCCTCCATATCTAATATAATAAAGTTCATAGGAAAGATAAATTTATCCACTTTAACAAGTACTTCTTCCATAACTCCTTTTGGATAAATGATAGATTGATCAGCTCACTGAAGGGTTACAGTAATAGGAGAAATATCGGCTAAACCTAACCTTCTAAATTTAGATAGAGACATTACATTAATGTTCGCTCCTAAATCACATAAAGCTTTTCCACATAATTTTTCTCCAATTGCACAAGGAATTGTTAAGCTACAAGGGTCTTTAAGCATCTGAATCTTTAAGTATCTGAAGAAGCTTTTTCTGAAGTATAGCGCCGCACTCCTCACTTAGTGCAACTATGTCGTAATCCCCAAATTTCATTTTCTTGGTTAATATCTCCTTCATAAACTTTGCATAATTTGATATATGTTCCAAAGTTTCAGCGAAATGAATATTTATCGTTAACTTGTTAAGTGCTTCCATGAATTTTGAAAATTATTTATCTAACTCATGTTATCTAAGTCTTTGAGAAAATGAAGGTGGTAGACTTTCTAAATTGATTTTAGTTTGAGATATTAATTTTTTCAGATCCGTAGAAATATGTTCTTCAGGTCTTTTAGTTTCTTTTGTTTCTCTCACAACTTCTTTCTCTTTTATAACTACATCTTCCATCTCTCTTCCACTTCTTAATTGGACAGATTCTACTTGTTTATTATCGTTCTCTTTAGGGTTGATATCATTGTTACTAGGAAGTGTTCCTTGGGGTCTATTGCTAAGTAAATTAACAATTTGTCTCAGTTGATTCTCTATGTTTCTAATCGCAACATTTTGATCTTACAATTGGTTTCTCATTTGCAATATCACTTCTTCTATAGACATCTTTTGATCCTCAAATTGTTGATCATTATTATAGTCCCGATGATATGAAGGTCTATAGTTTGTTTTCCCCTGATTAGTTATTCCAACTTCCATTAGAATTTGCATGATTATTTTCCCATTGTTGGTTTTCACCATCAATAGTATGATGCCAATTAAAATTATGATGGTTCTTCCAATCTGGGTTATAAAAGTTAGAATACGGGTTGTTTATGACATTTAAAGTCTCATATGATAAGTTAGAATCATTCATATGCCCTAATAAGTTTTCCTCACTGGAGTAAATTGAGGCCAGTTCATTCCAAATTGATCCAACTTTCTTGATATTGCAGCAACCTGAGATGCAAGAATTGCAATTGCATCTATATCAAGAACACTGGTTACCTTTTTAGGATTTACCCTTGTAGAGGGTCATTGAAATTCATTTTTAGTCATTTTTTCAATTAATGCATAAGCTTCTTCAAATGATTTTGGCATTAATGATCCACCGTGACAGCGTCAATTTTAGACCTAAAGGATCCTCATAACCCATTGTAAAAAGTTTGAATGATTAACCAATCGGGCAGAGCATGGTGTGGAAACATTATTAGAAGTTCTTTGAATCTTTCCCAAGCTTCGTATATTGATTCTCCTTTATACTGAAAAAATAAGATAATATCGTTTCTATGTTTAGTAGTCCTTGAAGGTGGAAAATACTTAGCTAAGAATTTCTAAGTTAATTCCTCGCATTTTTAATAGAGTCAGGTGCTAATAAGCATAACCATATTTTAGTCTTATCATAACCATATTTTAGTTCTCTTAGTGAGAAAGGAAAAAGTCTTAGTCTAACAGCATCGTCTGATATGTCGTTATAACAAAATGTAGCACAAAATTCTAGAAAACTGGATAAGTGTAAATAAGGATCCTCTGAATAAGTTCCCCCAAACTGGTTGTTCTGCACCAGTTGGATAATCGCTAGATTTAGTTCAAACGAGTCAGCTTCTACGACAGGGGTTTGTATACTTGAGTGAATTTCATTTTTCTTAGGATTTACATAATCCCTCAATAATTTATGATGATTTTTTAAATTATTATTTTGAATGTTTACCATTTCCATTTCTAATTTTTCAAATCCTTTCTGTTTTTAGATTTTTTTTTCTTTTTTTCTAACTCAGAATCATAAGGTTTCAGTCTTACAAGTCATTTATTTCGCATATACAACACAACAAACAATATATTAACAATTAAACAAAAAAACAAAAAATATATTCAACGCAACAAAATATTTTCACGAATATCTTGTTTTTGACACAATTTTTTCACAACACTTTTTCATTAAAAAAATATTTTTCACACAAAAATAGTTGTTACGACACTACAATTTTCTAAGTCTAAGTCTAATTACTTCAACTAAATTCTCCTAGAAGTCATGATCAACCGTTGTGATCCCCGGCAACGGCGCCAAAAATTTGATTAAAATATTTTTTTATATATAAGGATTTATGAAGTTGACACTACTTGAAGATTTTAATCCCCTATAATGGCGTGAAAAACTTGATCCAAAACTTGATTCAAAGCAAAGTAAGATTTCAATTATATTTTTAAATAGTAGAGATTCTACACAAGTATATATATAGTTATCAAGTAATATAGGGTTTTTTTATTAAGCCCCGAATTTCGATCCCACGGAGATCGAGGATAATCACGGCGGCTTTCAAGAGAAGTTCTTGTCTAAAATAACACGCCCTAGCTTGGAAGGTCGATAAAGGATTGGTTTTTATTATATCCTGTAATTATCACTACAATACTACTTCTACTCCTAAACTAAAATACTTAATGAAAATCAAAAAGTGGGGTTTAATATATTAAAAGTACTCTTCCTCATGCAATGAAATTAGTGACATGTGTAAAAATAAAACAAATAGTGAGAGAGATTATGACAAATAAGAGCAAATGTATTCTTTATCCTCGGTCAAGTGATATAAAGAACATTGGTTAATTCATAGTTTAGGAATCCTAAATATTGTTAAACAGGAGAGATACTAGCTCTTACTCTAGGGTCCCCTCGTCCCCTCACCTGAAGGCTAACATCTAGTATTAAGACCTAAAACTAAGAACCAAATTGGGGACTTTAGCTTGTCACTCTAAAGTCCTCTAATTTTACACCCATCAAAAATTATTTCTCTATTTATATAGTATTAAGACCTAAAACTAAGTACTCTTATTGTTGTCTAAAAAGTGCATCAATGTTGAGGAATTCACAAAGGGGGTATGAGGTCTTTTCATCACAAAGATCATTGTGATAAAAAAGCAAGAATGACAAACAACATTCTTGTGGTAAACCAAATGAAGGCTTTGTTAGACTAATGCTCAATAAGGACGACCCCTTCATTCACAAGAAAGTAGTTATACTAGGAGCATACCAACTATGAAACAAGTGGAGTAGACTATCTTGAACACCCAATTGAAAATAAGTTTAAGTGCTGCCATTTGTAAAGTAAGTGGTTCAATAGCTCATTTAATTCCTTCGTTCAGCCTCCAGGCTTATGTTAAGCATGCTTTGTAGGTGTTGCATTCCTGTTCTTGGACACTCCCCACACTCGCATTGTTTGGCCTGCATGCGATGTTCGCATGTGCTTCATTCCACTACACTTGGCATTTTGTTGTCTTTTACTTATGGGATGCCCTTGCTCTGGCTCTGCTTCCAATGTTGCACCTCTACTATGGGCTTTTGAGTGTCATTGCCTATGTTTTGTTTGGCTATGTTGCCATTGTTATTTCAGTTTAGCTCGACTTTTTTCAAAGCTCTCTCTCTCTCTCTCTCTCTCTCTCGACAATGTGCCACCTCACTCCTGGTCCTTTGGATCTTTCCTCAACATCCACTCCATCGTCCTTTGGATCTTTCCTCAACATGTCGCCATCTGCTCCTCAAGTATTACCACATTGCCATACTCCTATGGTTTATCCCATTCTTTGATCTCCACCTCGCACTAGGATCATTCATGCCATGTGCCTCCACAATCTTTTCTCAATGTTATTGGCTGGATGAGTTTTCAAGTCTTTTGCTTGACCTCACCGATTTTCTTGCACATTTTCTGTATGGGCATGCAGCAATTCATCACAATGGCAATGGCCTATAACTACTTATCACTTGTCATCCCCTCTTCATGATAAAATTAGCTCTCTTATTGTTAGCCGAGGAAATCTTTCAGTTGATTTCATCTTCTTTACCTTTTTAGGAGGTTTTTTTGAGACCATCCTGACATGGAGGCTGTTCATGGATTCATGGCCAAGAGAGGAAGAAACCAGAGCTTTTGGATAAAAAGTTTCAAATTCTATGTGCTAAGAGAGGAAGAAAAAACTAGAAAATATACCAAACCTCTCGAAGATGATTTTCATGAGGACCGTTGGGGCTCTTCTCATCTGGTGTTAGTTCATTTGGCACTTGTTTGCTTTATCGATGTATTTCATCTTATTTTTTGTTTTTTATTTCATTCAGCAATGCTTTTTGCATTTGGTTCATTTTGTATTCTTTTTATTGACTGATAATGATACTTATTTTTGCTTAAAAATAAAAGAAAATATCTATTTTTATATCCTTATCAAAATATAAAAAAACATGTAATTTTCATGTAGGGCCACTATTCATAGATTGCTTCTAGCAACTCAAGCAAATTGCATAGCTTTTCCGATCCTAAGAAAGATGAGTCTTGAGAGAGATGAAACTATATGCATGACTTGTTCCTTTATTGTTCCACAATGAAAGGTAACAATTAATGAACTCCTCTTAAGTTATATGTCTAAATTGTATCAGAATGTTGAGGTAATGATTTGAATCATTTGTGTACATGTCTAATGAGAATTATTGATTTTCCGGTGCAAATACATGCCATGGAGGGAGAGGGTGGGTTGAATTTGATGAGCAACAAAACCCTTTGAATTACTTTTGAAATTCACCAAGAAAGCACTAATCGGACCTAATAAATGTTTTGCTTAACACATTATGTAGAAGCTTTAATATGACAAACATCTGATGAAACAAGAAACGATCATTTGAGTGTGCAACAGGGCATTTGGATTTCTTTTGAAGTTCACCAATGCAAATCTCTTCGAAGGAATCACCAATGCAACCCAATAAATAATATACTAAATGTTGTGACAAATTATGCAAACGACAAATAATATTATGGTGTAGTTTCAATGGTGTGCTATTTGATCAAGTAACCATTAGTTTCAATGCTGATATTTTATCAGTATGCTATTTTAATTAATCCACTACAATCAGAATTGCAGGGGAAAACTTAAATCGAAACTCCCAAATAAATATATGTTATGAGTGGCATTAAGGCTCTTTTAGAAAGTGATCCACAATTGTAGCAATTTAACATATTTGACTTCAACTTTGTCTAAATTCTATTATGAAATTCACCACAATTGCACAAGTCAAAATAGTTAAATCCGAGCAATGGTGATCACAAATGAATACTGCTCAGATTGAGTGTATTTAAACTACAATGCTCAATGTTAAGATGTTAACAATTTTTGCAATGTTAAGATGATTGTTGCAATGTATTGAACTCTTTATCAATCTTCTATTAGAGCTTTCCCTTATTTATATACGATTGTCATATAGCTCAAGGATATGACAGAGAGGCTGCCTCAGGGCGCCCATGAGGCAAGTGGTGACGACCAGAATGGCGTTCACCCCGTTGATTTAGCTGGAGTGCAGAAGTTGTTGAATGATACAAATGTGTCACAAATTCATTCCGCTCCAATTCAGCCTGGCTTTACAAAAGTAGTTTCAGGGCAGAATTCTATGTTGAATGGTATAATTGAAGCTCCTGGAATGAACAAAGATGGTCGAAGTCCAACGGCTGCTGGCTTGAACATGAATTCCAAACATATTAGAAATGGCGAAGCATGCTTATCTAATTTTAGACCTGGTTACATGGATGGCAAAGATACTAGGCCTTTTCAAAACGTGGAGAATGGTTCAAAACACAGAAGTTCTACTTTTACAGATAAGCAAGTTGAGGCAGAATGGAGCGACCAATATGAACCTGGTGTGCATTTAACTCTGATAGCCCTCAGGGATGGTTCTAGAGAGCTGAAACGGGTTCGCTTCAGGTAATTGATAAAGCAGAAACAGGTTCTTCTATTCTTGAACGCCTAGATACTCTCTATATTGAGTTATGTATGTGAAAATAATCTCTAACATTGAAATACTTGCAGCCGCAGTAGATTTGGGGAGCAGCAAGCTGAAACATGGTGGTCGGAGCACCGGCATAAGGTCTATGAGAAGTACAATATCCGAGTTTTGGAAAGGTCTTCATTGGCACTCTCCCCACAATCTGCTGGGTAATTTAGTGGGAAAAAAGGCAAAATTAGATTGTGGAATTCAGTGGCAACAAATTTTGAGAGAAATAGAGAGGTTGCAGGTATCATCAACATCCTTAGCCTTTTGGGTATGAATTGAGGCTGGAATTTTGTTGGGGATCAGCTTCTGCTACTTCATTTTAACAATGGAGATGGATACTGCTCTATAAGTTGTCCAACAATGCAATATATGAGGCCTTTTTTATGCTTTTCATTTATTAAGTATTTTATTCTTTCCATGCCCATTGAAATGTATATAAAATCAAAAAAATCTCTGGGGTAAAGCTAAATCATTTTTAAACTTGTACAACGTTCTATATTGATAAAGGCTCATTTTTTTTGCTTGAATATTTTAGGAATCACGATTCATTATGATTGACAAGTTATTGAAGGGATTTATTGGCGGATTTTATAAAGCTTAAAGTAGAAATTAATATTTCTGTCATGCAACTACATGATTAATTACAAATTGCATCATAATCGAAAATTCGTGTGTGTCATTTTTTATACAATAAGCCTAAGTCTTCAAAGGTCTACATGCAACTACATGATTAATTACAAATTGCATCATAATTGAAAATTCGTTCCCTGAAAACATTGGGCGTTTATCTTGTTCTTGGCAGCACTTGGGCGTCCATATCATGTTGATTTTCCTTGTGGTTTTTCTAATTTTGTCCGTCACAAGACTTACACCAACCGTCGACGTTTAATATGACCAAACCATCTAAGATGGGTTTCATTCTCATTTGAGCAACACTTGACTTATTATTATGCTTCTTTTTTAAATAATATTTCAGTAATGTTAAGACTTTTTTATTGATCCATATTTGCAAGTTACTCTTAAAAAATTAATGTTACATTTAATTGACATTTTGTAAATTCTTTTAATTTGATTAGTCTATTGAGAAAAATAAAATTAGCATATGCTTTCATAGAGGATCAAATTTTAATTTTGATTTTTATTGTAGACCGATTGTGAAATTTTGGTTTTGGTAGTTACAATGTTTCAAGGCCAAGTTTTGTTTTAGGTTTATCTAGTTTTTCTTATAAGATATATTAGAATAATAAATCAAATTGATCATTTAATGCTCTTTTTTACGACAAGCATGTAGGTTGAACATCTAAAAGATAAATTTCCAGGCAGTTCTTTTACTAATTTAAGAATTCTTTTAAACTTTTGTTTAAAATTTTGTGAATCCCAGATGAAAATTATTAGTATAATATTCATAACAATGAAGAAGTGAGTTTATAGGCATTTTTATTAAACTTCTTCTTTCATATATGCAAATTTTATGCACATAAATTAGTAAACTATGGCATGCAAAAGGAGCAATTTATTATTTGTGAAATACTTGAAAAGGGAAAAACTATCAGATCTGACCCAGTTAGAGTAAATCTAATTTTTAGATTGAAATTTATAATGTTACACCCTTCCCTACCATCAAAAAGAGGGATTACAATGCTTATATGATATAGGTAGTGGGAGTGGGGATGTAACACCAAATTTTTTTCGAAGCAGGTGAAAATTTTGGCAATTATAAAGCATAGCCCAATTTTTGCACTTTTAGATTGTTTATACTAGGCAACGAGCTAAAAATAAGATCGAAAAAACTTATTGCAGGACCGCTTCATCAATTCAATTGAAATAATCGTGCTAAATTAACAATGATACATTTCTTTAGTATTTGATATGTTTTTTTTTTTATGTGTGAATGCATTTAAAATTTTTGCATATTGAAGGATGCGTGCATTTAATTATGTTAACAATAGTTGGAATGAATTATGACTATTATTAAGATTTTTTATGATATTGATGTGAAGAGCATATTATGAAAAATTTGCTTGCAGGTATTTTTATCATGTTAATTACACATGATTATCATTTTTTATTAAAAGAATTATGACTACATGAATGCCACAAGTGTTGTGATATGTAGGCTATTACATGAATGCTTGTAAGTATAAAAGGTAAGGAACAATGAGTTTCACCACTTCTTCTATTCTGACGTTGACAATACGATGAAAACCATTAATTTTTGGTGGGAATGGAAAACAGGGAACTGTTGGTACAAAGGGGATATTGATAATCACTATGTTTGGAGTGGGTTAACTTTTATCAATGGTTATTGTAGCCTTGGGGCTGGGTGACGACCCAGTGAGAATACTTGAGGCCAGTATAATTACAAGTCACATTTCTATGATAAGAGATATGACTCATATAAACATGTTTATGATTACATATAAATGAATAATTTTTTGTTTTATATAGTTGTCATGATTCCAGAAATTACATGCATTTTCTTTTACTTGTTTTATCGATTATAATATGTTGTAACATATGTTATGGATATGTAGATAAGCCATATATGATCATATACATTATTTCATTTTCATCTATAAAATTCTTTATTTATATTTATGTATGTATGTATGTATATAAATATATAT
>NW_018165214.1:60772-63967 GCF_001263595.1 Phalaenopsis equestris
TGGTATATATATAAATTTGTAAGGTAAGTGTCATTAACAGTAGTAACCAATGTATCATCCAATAGAATCCCGAGCTCGAGTCGGCCTCCATTCTTCTTCTTCCTCATGGAATAGACATGTCATTCCTCATCCGAAGTTGGCTAACATGATCAGTGGATTGGTCTAAAGTGTGTCGGGCATGTGTAAGTTGTTGAACATTAGAAGCAACTACTTATTGTACCAGCTGATCTTTTATCAAATCGAAGGAGCACTCTCGTGTGTCTTGGCATGTAAGTGGGTATTCTTCAATAATAATGAGTGGTATAAGCACATTTGGATTTGTACATGTAGTATGGTGCTTTCCATCTGGAACTGCGGTATTGGAAAGAGGATCGGTTGCACCTTCTTAGCAAGGATAGTAGGTGGTTGATCTTTAGCGATATTTGACCTTAGATGAGGATGCAAGCGATAGCAAATAGTAAAACTGTGGCGAAACATACTACAATGAGAGCAATAAGGAGGGTGTGGTTCTACTTCAACATTTTTTCAATACTCGTTGTGAGTGGTGTCAATCCATACATCATCCGGAGCTGGTTGAGTGATATCTCTCTCAACTAACACACAAGCCACAAAGGGTCTAGTGACACCAAGCGTGGCACTATCAACCTTAAGAGGCTTATCGTAAGCAGTTGCTAAAGAGTAGAGAATTTTCAAGTTGAACAGATATAATTTTAACCTCGAAAACTTTATCTAAACAGGAATGATAAGGGACTCCATTTTTCGGATATGGGTCTCCATTTTTCGGTCAAAATCGACAGTCCACTTCAGAATTTTCATAAAATGGTTGTTGATCTTGATAATTTTTCAAGAAAAAATGCAAGTGTAACCGACATCGTGAGATAACTTAATAAGTATATGTCAACCGTCAAGTAATCCAATATTTCAACTGCCCGATAGCTTCATAGTATCAAACTCTTTCTGATCTCCAGTTTTAGGTGCAATAAAGGAATTTCCTCATTAGAGTAAAACACAAAGAAGACGCGAGAGTGCTGGTTTCAATCTTAGTGAAAATAAGAGCAAACTTCCCAATTTTTTGCCAAGCGTTTTAATAAAAATGTGATCACCACCACCTTCAATAGCGTCGTGGAAAGATTGAGGAACATTGCAGGACTTGCCAATATGAAAATCAGGCTCAGAATTTGAAAGAGGAGCACGAGCGAGAATAGAAAATTCGTCGGCAAGTGCATTGGCATAGAAATGCATCGTCGAGGTCATCTCCAAAACAGCTATGCGAGCCGCTAGAAAAAGGCGAGCTGACATGAGTTCTACACCTCTGTCGAGAGCAGAGGAGTCCTAGCTGCGAGCTGCTGTTAGACCTGTCACGATGTGCGAAAGAGGCCCTATTTCTTCGATTGCTTCTGAATCATATGCGACTGACAAGAGCTAGGGTAAGGCGATTCCATGGCATTTGTCGCACACCTCGTGTGTGTGTATATATAATATATATGTATGTATCTATAAATCTCTATGTATATATATGTATGTATGTATCTATGTATGCATATATGTATGTATATATTTGTATGTATGTAACTCTTGATTTGGATAAAAAAACAAAAGCGACAACACTATCTTTAAGATGGACATTAAAAAAGTTTATGATACTCTAATATGAAATTCATTTTTGAGGTAATAAAGCCAAAGGTCTTAATCATGCATCATGTTGTCTCATTAAGAGGATTCCGAAGAACAATTACTATTATATTCTCATTAACAACAATAAATATGGCTTTTTCAAATCTTCTATGGGGATTAAACAAGGAGATCGTCTTTCTCCTTTTATTTTCATGATCGGTTGATTACCGTTCTAGATATCTTAACAAACTCTTAAATACTTACCCTAGCATGCATTATGCCGATAAAGGGAAGTCTGCGATTAATAACCTTGCATATGCTGACGATCTTATTATCTTTACCGATGTTAATAAAGGTTCTATTAAAAAGTTGTGGAAGGACTTAGAACAATTTCAGGTTGTCTTTAGGTAAATGTTTAATCCTACTAAATGCAATTTTTATTGTTTCAATTGAATTTCTATTAAGAAGAAAAACTGAATTCAAGACTTGTTGTGCCAAAGGGGATCTTCCTCCTGTCTATTTGGGCTTTAACCTTGATAAAGGTAGGCAAAAGAAACATCTATTTGACAATATTATTGATAAAATCAATAAGAGGATTATGTCCCGATACAACCTTCTTTTATCTTTTGGTGGCAAAATTACTCTATTAAAGAGTGCTGTTAATTCCCCTCTATACTTTATTTTTATGAAGATGCCTTTTAATATTTTTAAAAGGTTGGAGAATATCTTTAATAAATTTTTGTGGGCTGGCAAGGATCATAAGATCCAATGGATAAGATGGTTTAAAATGTGTAAGCTTATTAACTGATTCTATGAAGACCAATTTCATGAAACTCTAGGTGCATTTCAGAGAAGGTAACAGTATTATGAGAAAAAAAAGGATTGTAGTAATGATCATCCTTTAGCTATTATGAGCAATCCTTCTGATTCCTTTGTATGAAAGGAATTGTAAAATGTCTCTAAGTGTACTGAAAAGCTCCTTTGTTGGGATATTGAAGAGGGTTTATGTAGCTTTTGGTATAAAAATTGGTTGGGTGATGGACCTTTAGCTGATTCTTCTGGGGGACCTTTTGAGGTTAAGGTGATGGTTAAGGAACTATGGTCTAATAAGAATTGGGATCTTCTCAAACTTGTTAATTTGGTGAGTAAAGAAGATTCATCTTTTATTTCTAAAATTCCACCACGACACCCCAAGCACACCGCCACACACATCCAATAGCCATTACACTACCTGACACAACCCCCCAACCATCCCGCCACACCACCCCACAACCCCCCCCCCACCCACCACAAAACTCCCCCCAGCCTCCACAACCATCCAACTTTCTCATATTTTTCATTTCAGGCTCTACACACGAGGCACCAGAAACATTGCTATCCACAAATGACACACCCTTTTTCATCCAAATTTCATATTCATAGCTCATACATATAAAAAAAATAACAATAAAATAAAATAAGCTATATCTAATTTTGAATTGAGGCAATTACAGATTGGGTATCCAAAATAATACTATGAACAAATCAAGAACCTTATCTCAATCATTTTTCAAATTAACACTCAAACATCAAAGGAAGTGA
>NW_018165214.1:64455-66221 GCF_001263595.1 Phalaenopsis equestris
TATATATATATATATATATATATATATATATATAATAAAAAGCCCAAGTACTGATTTTATTGAAATAGAAAGGATACATAAACGTTGTATGAGAGGGCCCAATAGAGGCACCCTACCTATAAGATATCAAGTACAGTAGTACTCCAACAAAAAGATATAGATAGACTCAATAAAAAATGTAAAATAAATTTAAAACATGAAGAAAAGAAGTAGCTAGGGACGAGTTTGTTTAGTCTCGCCTCTTCCTCTAGTTTTAGAAGCAGAGCCAGATAACAAATTTTGAGGAGTCGTGTCATTGCCAGGAATAACCAAAGTATCATCCATTACGTTTCAAAGTTGAAGTGTGCCCCTAGCCTTCTTCTTCTTCCACCGAGAAGTGTAAACATGTCATTCTTCATCTGAAGACTGATTCATAAGATCATCAGTCTGATTAGATATTTGAACTGCAGTATAAAGAAAGGTAGTCGTTGTCACAGCGATAGGCTTCAATGTATGTGAAGTGTGAATTGTCACATCTGCACATGATGCTTCCTGAATAGAAGCTGCGGGGCTATCCTGATTTTTGATTTAAACATTATCCATTGTAGTATGGTCAGGAGAAGGGATCCTAAGGCCAGACACCAACTCTTGTCTTGTGGTGATTCCCTCCTCAAGTTGGCTGTCATCAGGTTTGTTGGGAGCGCGTTTAGGCACGTGGGGTGAACTGATAACATGTTCCTGCTTTTGACTATTGATTCTCAATTGTGGGTGTCAAAACATCTTACAGTGCTTGCGGTAGTAAGATTTTTGTTCCATAATGATTTTTGGCCAATAACCATTGTGAGCAGAGCTAAGCCAAACTTCTTCTACATCTGGTAGTGTAATATCTCTTTCAATCAAAATCCTTGCAATAGAGGCCCTTGAGAAATGAACTGTAGGTAAGTCTACCTGCAAAGATTTTCCAAGAATAGTCTGAATTGCATATAAGATAGGTAGGTCAAAGAATTGAAGCTTAAGTTCAGACAATGAAAACTAGATCGGCTCAATTGGAGGTTCTTGACAGGGATCAAAATTAGGGGTTCATTTGAGCAATTTCATAAATTTGCCCTTGGTTGTGATGATTTTTTTTTTTTGAGAAAATTCTTGTTTAATCTTCTTCTATGCTCACATGTATCATAACATATCTTTCGTCGAAATGATCGACCTGTCAATCCCCAACATGTTTGAAATCTTTAAAAACTTTTCTGATAATCTTCATCTTAGGGCAACCTGATTGGACATTTCAAACTAGTTTAAATTTGTATTTTTCTGCACGAGTTGAAATTTCAACATCAGAGAAGAAAATTGCTGGTTTGCCCGTCTTTTTCTCTATTTTTTTTATGAGATTGCAATCTTCATGTCCTGCAAAAGAATCATGGTACATCTGCGAGAATATCGGACTTTGTGAACCACTGTAGCATATGAGGGTTTGGTAGGGTTATCACCGGTCACGATGGAAGCATGGAAAACCTTAGACCATTAGTGTGCTTCACACAAGCACTACAGCAAATGGCGCAGCTTGCCGACTGCCGCCTACAAATGACGCAAGCAGTCGAGCAAGTTGATGTGGCGGAGTAGTCTATCAACCTTGACGAAGAAGACGCCGAAGACAACAAAGGCTGCAATTTTGTCAAGGCACTACAAAGTACAATGCAGCAACAACGCTGCAGACGGAATCGCGAAGCCTAGGAAGGCGAATTCGAAGCAGACGAATTCGATGCAGACGAATTCAAGGCAGACGAAGCATG
>NW_018165214.1:66321-66702 GCF_001263595.1 Phalaenopsis equestris
AGGGGATATTGATAATCACTATGTTTGGAGTGGGTCAACTTTTATCAATGGTTATTGTAGCCTTGAGGCTGGGTGACGACTCAATGACATAAAAATACTTGAGGCCAATATAATTACAAGTCACATTTCTATGATAAGAGATATGACTCATATAAACATGTTTATGATTACATAGAAATGAATAATTTTTTGTTTTATATAGTTGTCATGATTCCAAAAATTACATGCATTTTCTTTTACTTGTTTTATCGATTATAATATGTTGTAACATATGTTATGGATATGTAGATAAGCCATATATGATCATATACATTATTTCATTTTCATCTATAAAATTCTTTATTTATATTTATGTATGTATGTATGTATATAAATATATAT
>NW_018165214.1:66712-75884 GCF_001263595.1 Phalaenopsis equestris
AGGAAATCGGTATTTGGCAGAGGCCCAAATACCTATTTCCCATCCGCTAGGCTCCATGATGAAAGTCAGCGTCATGTGCCTAAATTTTGGTCTTGGTAGTTACAATGTTTCGAGGCCAAGTTATGTTTTAGGTTTATTTAGTTTTTCTTTTAAGATATATTAGAATAATAAATGAAAATGATCATTTAATGCTCTTTTTACGATAAGCATGAAGGTTGAACATCCAAAAGATAAATTTTCAGGCGGTTAAGTTCTTTTACTAATTTAAGAATTCTCTTAAACTTTTGTTTAAAATGTTGTGAATCCCAGATGAAACTTGTTAGTATAATATTCATAACAATGAAGAAGTGAGTTTATAGGCATTTTTATTAAACTTCTTCTTTAATATATGCAAATTTTATGCCCATAAATTAGTAAACTATGGCATGCAAAAGGAGCAATTTATTATATGTGAAATACTTGAAAAGGAAAAAACTATCAGATCTGACCCAGTTAGAGTAAATCTAATTTTTAGATTGAAATTTATAATGTTACACCCTTCTCTACCATCAAAAAGAGGGATTACAATGCTTATATGATATAGGTAGTGGGAGTGGGGATGTAACACCAAATTTTTTTCAAAGCAGGTGAAAATTTTGGCAATTATAAAGCATAGCCCAATTTTTGCACTTTGCAAAATCTAACAGAAACAATTTTATAAAAGTCTAAATCTCGAATCGATTAAATTGAAAATATAGCACTATCCATGAATTTATATGTTAGAGAAAAAATAAAATTATGAAATAAAAGTTTAATTAAAGTTAAATTAATCCTAATTAAATCCATACTCTCCCTTATATTATTATTTCCACCGAACTGCTCACGTGATTCTCAACTTTGGGATGTTTACGAAGGATTAGGATTATATCATATATCATTAAATATTGTGATTCCTCCCTTTTCTCCTCTCCCGAACCTTCTTGCACGCAAAGGCCTAGACGATTCTCGAACAGTAATAGACTAGCACACGAAAAAGAGCCATGACTCTTTAAGTAGGGCTTTGGGCACGCTAATTAAAACATTCATTTCCTTCCATACAATTTCTTTTTTAGATTTGCCACGAAAGGCATTCCATGTGTTTTCTGTTGTTGTAGCTTTGTGAGAACAACCACGAGATTGTCGAACCGAGAACGCTCTCTAATAGTATATTTCATGAGTTGCATGAAAGGGTTAAGGGGAAAGGAAGAAGAGGGAAGAGCAATAGGATGTATCAGAGAAGGGTTGGTTATGTCGAGAAGCCCTTTTGAGATAAGAATTAGTAAATGAGTTATGTTGGGATTAAATCACACCATAAATTCATGATATCATAAGCGATTTTCACTTTCAGATTGTTTATACTAAGCAGCGAGGTAAAAATGAGATTGGAAAAATTTATTGCGGGCCTGCTTCATCAATTTAATTGAAATAATTGTGCTAAATATAACAACGATACATTTCTTTAGTATTTGATATGCTTTCTTTGATGTGTGAATGCATTTAGAATTCATGTATATTGAAGGATGTGTGCACTTAATTATGTTGACACTAGTTGGTACAGACTCTGACTATAATTAAGATTTTTTATGATATTGACGTGAAAAGCATATTATGAAAAATTTGCTTGCAAGTATTCTTACATTGTTAATTACACATATGATTATGCATTGCATATCATTTTTTATTAAAAGAATTATGATTACATGAATGTCATAAGTGTTGTGATAAGTAAACTATTACATGAATGTTGTAAGTATGAAAGGTAAGGAACAATGGGTGTCAACACTTTTTTTATTCTGACGTTGACGGTACTCTGAGAACCACTGGTTTTCAGTGGGAATGGATAGCAGGGAACTGTTGGAACAAAAGGGATATTGATAATTACTATGTTTGGAGTGGGTCAACTTTTACCAATGGTTATTGTAGCCTTCGAGCTAGGTGACAGCCTAATGACATGATATGACATTAGAATAGTTAAGGTCAATATAATTACAAGTTACATTTCTATAATAATAGATATGGCTCATATAAACATGTTTATGATTACATATAAATGAATAAATTTTGTGTTTTATATAGTTGTCATGAATCCAAAAATTACATGCATTTTCTTCTACTTGTTTTATCGATTATAAGATGTTGTAAAATATGTTATGGATATGTAGATAAGCCATATATGATCATATGGATTATTCTCACAAAAGATAAAAAAACCAAAATAACGACATTATTGAGATATATATATATATATATATTAAGAAAGCCCAATGACTATTATATTAAATAGAAAATATGATGCAGATAGATTGTGTGGGAGAGCCCAAACATGACACTCTGCTCACACGATAACCACCACATCAAATGGTTCCAAAAAGGAGAACATACATAAAAATACATGAGTGACCTGAAAAAAACAAAAAAGTGTCAAAATATGGAGTATCAAGTAGCTAGAGAGCGACCCAAATTTGTCTTGCCTCTGACTCTGGTTCTAGGGAAGGAGTCAGCTAATAAATTTGTAAGGTAAGTGTCATTGAAAGTAGTAACCAATGTATTATCCAATAGAATCCCAAGCTCGAGTCGGCCTCCATTCTTCTTCTTCCTCATGGAATAGACCTGTCATTACTCATCCGAAGTTGGCTCACATGATCAGTGGATTGGCCTAAAGTGTGTCGGGCATGTGTCAGTTGTTGAACATTAGGAGCAACAAATTATTGTACCAGCTGATCTTTTATAGAATTGAAGGAGCACTCTCGTGCGTCTTGGCATGTAAGTGGGCCTTCTTCAATAATAGTGAGTGGTATAAGCACATTTGGATCTGTACATGTAGTATGGTGTTTTCCATCTAGAACTGCGGTATTGGAAAGAGGATCGGGTTGCACCTTCTCAGCAAGGATAGTAGGTGGTTGATCTTTAGCGATATTTGACCTTAGATGAGGATGCAAGCGATAGCAAATAGTAAAAATGTGGCTAAACATACTACAATGAGAGCAACAAGGAGGGTGTAATTCTACTTCAACATTTTGTCAAAACCCATTGTGAGTGGTGTCAATCCATACATCATCCGGAGCTGGTTGAGTGATATATCTCTCAACTAACACACAAACCACAAAAGGTCTAGTGACACCAAGCGTGACACTATCAACCTTAAGAGACTTACCGTAAGCAGTTGCGAAAGAGTAGAGAATTTCCAAATTGAATAGATGTAATTTTAACCTCGTAAACTTTATCTAAATAGGAATGATAGGGGAGTCTGTTTTTCGGTCAAAATCGACAGTCAACTTCAGAATTTTAATAAAACAGTTGTTGATCTTGATAACTTTTTAAGAAAAAATGCGAGTGTAACCGACATCGTGAGATAACTTAAAAAGTATATGTCAACTGTCAAGTAATCCAATATTTCAACTGTCCAATAGCTTCATAGTATCAAACTCTTTCCGAATGATCTCCAATTTTGGGTGATCATAAAAGAATTTTCCTGACCATAAAAGAATTTTCCCACTAGAGCAAAACGCCAAGAGGACGTGAGAGTGTTGGTTTCAACCTCAGTGAGAATAAGGGCAGACTTCTCATTTTTTTTACGAAGCTTTTTAATGAAAGTGTGATCACTACCACCTTCAATAGCGTCGTGGAAAGATTGAAGAACATTGCAAGACTTGCCAATATGAAAACCAGGCTCAAAATTTGAAAGAGGAGCACAAGTGAAAATAGGAAATTCGTCGGCAAGTGCATTGGCATAGAAATGCATCGTCGAGGCCATCTCCAGAACAGCTATGCGAGCCTCTAGAAAAAGGCAAGCAGACATAAGTTCTACTCCTCTGTCGAGAGCAGATAATTCATAGCTGCGAGTCGCTGTTAGGCCTGTCACGTCATGCGAAAGAGGGGAACCAGAGGAGACGAGATCTGTTGTGTTTGAGTGTGTCGGTGGGAGAGGAGGAAGAAGTCGCAGAAGTCAGCGTCGAAACAGACGACAACGCACGCGAGCCGACAAGATACTCAACGTCTAAACATGTAGACAGACGAAACAGGCGAAGCTGCGGACCGATAAGATGCAAGCCCTATTCCTTCAATTGCTTCTGAATCATATGCGACTGACAAGAGCTAGGGTAAGGCGATTCCATGGCATTTGTCACACACCTCATCTTTTAAAGAGGTAGCACTCCACACAATCAATCCTCTGAGGAATATATATATATATATATATCTGTGTGTGTGTGTGTATATATATGTATGTATCTATGTATATATTATGTATGTATGTATCTATGTATGAATATATGTATGTATATATCTGTATGTATGTAACTCTTGATTTGGATAAAAAAACAAAAACGACAACACTATCTTTAAGTTGGACATTAAAAAAGTTTATGATACTCTTATATGAAATTCATTTTTGAGGTAATAAAGCCAAAGGTCTTAATCATGCATCATGTTGTCTTATTAAGAGGATTTCAGAGAACAATTACTACTATATTCTCATTAACAACAATATATATGGCTTTTTCAAATCTTCTATGGGGATTAAATAAGGAGATCGTCTTTCTCCTTTTATTTTCATGATCATTTTTTATTACTGTTCTAAATATCTTAACAAGGTTCTAGATATCTTAACAAACTCTTAAATACTTACCCTAGCATGCATTATGCCGATAAAGGGAAGTCTGCGATTAATAACCTTGCATATGCTGACGATCTTATTATCTTTACTAATGCTAATAAAGGTTCTATTAAAAGGTTGTGGAAGGACTTGGAACAATTTCAGGCTATCTCTAGGTTAATGTTTAATCCTACTAAATTCAATTTTTATTGTTTCAATTGAATTTCAATTAAGAAGAAAAACTGATTTTCAGTAGGACTTGTTGTGCCAAAGGGGATCTTCCTTCTGTCTATTTAGGCTTTAACCTTGATAAAGGTAGGCAAAAGAAACATCTATTTGACAATATTATTGATAAAATCAATAAGAGGATTATGTCCCGATACAACCTTCTTTTATCTTTTGGTGGCAAAATTACTCTATTAAAGAGTGCTGTTAATTCCCCTCTATACTTTATTTTTATGAAGATGCCTTTTAATATTTTTAAAAGGTTGGAGAATATCTTTAATAAATTTTTGTGGGCTGGCAAGGATCATAAGATCCAATGGATAAGATGGTTTAAAATGTGTAAGCTTAGTTTAAAATGTGTAAACTTATTAACTGATTCTATGAAGACCAATTTCATGAAACTTTGGGTGCATTTCAGAGAAGGTAAGTCTTTATGGGCTTGTATGATGAGAAAAAAAAAAAGACTGCAATAATGATCATCCTTTAGCTATTATGAGCAATCCTTCTGATTCATTTGAATGAAAAGGAATTTTTAAATGTCTCCAAATGTACTGAAAAGCTCCTTTGTTGGGATATCGAAGTGGGTTTAAGTAGCTTTTGGTGTAAAAATTGGTTGGGTGATGGACCTTTAATTGATTCTTCTGAAGGACCTTTTGAGGTTAAGGTGATGGTTAAGGAACTATCATCCTTTAGCTATTATGAGCAATCCTTCTGATTCATTTGTATGAAAGGAATTTTTAAATGTCTCCAAATGTACTGAAAAGCTCCTTTGTTGGGATATTGAAGTGGGTTTAAGTAGCTTTTGGTATAAAAATTGGTTGGGTGATGGACCTTTAGCTGATTCTTCTAAAGGACCTTTTGAGGTTAAGGTGATGGTTAAGGAACTATGGTCTAATAAGAATTAGGATCTTCTCAAACTTGTTGATTTGGTGAGTAAAGAAAATTCATCTTTTATTTCTAAAATTTCACCACATTTATTTCTAAAATTCCACCACGACACCCCAAGCACACCGCCACACACATCCAATAGCCATTACACTACCTGACACAACCCCCCAACCATCCCGCCACACCACATGACACCCCAAGCACACCACCACACATCCAGAAACTTCCCACAGCCTCCACAACCATCCAACCTTTCCATATTTTTCATTTCAGACTCTACACACGAGGCAGCAGAAACATTGCTATCCACAAATGACACACCCTCTTTCATCCAAATTTCATATTCATAGCTCATACAAATAAAAAAAATAATAATGAAATAAAATAAGCTATATCTGATTTTAAATTGAGGCAATTACAGATTGGGCATCCAAAATAATACTATGAACAAATCAAGAATCTTATCTCATTCATTTTTCAAATTATCACTCAAACATCAAAGGAAGTGAAAAAATCTAATCCCATATTTTACATATGAGACAATTACATACAGGGCACCCGAAGCATTGCTATCAACAAATGAAGCATCCTCTTTCATCCAATTTTCATATTCACACTCACCAAATGAAACACACACTTTCATCCATTCTACAATACAAAACTCCACATTTTCAAATTTAGCTATCACATGTTTAATCCAATTTTACTATATATATATTATTTAAAGGAAATCGATATTAGGCAAAGGCCTAAGTATCGATTTTCCATGCACTTTTTGGCCCCATGATAAGGCTCCATGTGCCTAAAACTCCAGAGCCTCCGCGCCACGATGGGATCAAACTCTTGACCTGAGAAGACTTACAGTGACCCCGCCACCAACAAACCAAAGCGTGCGATAGATATAACATATATATATATATATATATATATATATATATATATATATATGTCATAATAGCTTCATAATATACCCATGAAATATTGTATTTCACCTTAAAGATAGTTAAATAAGTGATATTTTTTATTATGATGTGCAAGTGCTGAGTTCCTAGCCCCAAGTACCAAGTTTTGAGTGTTGAATATAAAGTGTCAAGTTTTGAGTATTATTATTTTTCTAATGTTGAACACCACATGTCGAGTTTCAATTGTCGACTATCATATGCTCACACGTCATTGTTCAAGTCTTGAGTTCTATTTATGTTATGGACCTCCCATCATGTATTTTATTGCTTATAATTAATCATTTGCTATAGTGCTCAATGCCCAATAATTTCCTATAAATATGGGATTATGAGGAGAGTTTAGGGGAATTTTTTAGAGGCTACTTAGTTGGAAGAATTTGAAGTGTATTGTGATTCTTTTACAGGAATTTCATAAATTCAAATGTTTGGTCTGAAGAATTATAAATACAATCTAAAATGTGCATGAATTTAAAATTTACACTTAGTTTATTTTGGTCAAATTTAAAACTTTTCCAATTTGTTCAAATTTGAGATTTACATTGTTCATTAATGTCAAATATATATTGGCCACGCGGCTTGCCAAAGGACGATGCCGCCGATCCGTAGGCGTCGTCGCTTGTCAGTCAGGCCCCTCCTGTGGCCGCCTACATGCTGGCCACCACCAGATGTTGGGAGAAAATATTGTACATGCCATATAGCTATATCATACTCATGACAAAAACTAAATCTTTCTCAGCACACACCATAAAATAAATGAGACCATCAACTACACTAGCATATGAGGGCCCAATAGAGACACCCTACCCATACGATACCCAAGTACAATAATACTCCAACAAAAAATATAGATAGATTCAATAAAAATGTAAAATAAATTTAAAACATGAAGAAAAGAAGTAGCTAGGGACGAGTCTGTTTAGTCTTGCCTCTTCCTCTAGTTTTAGGAGCGAAGCCAGATAATAAATTTTGAAGAGTCGTGTCATTGCCATGAATAACCAAAGTATCATCCATTAAGTTTCAAATTTGAAGTGCGCCTCGAGCTTTCTTCTTCCACCGAGAAGTGTAAACATGACATTCTTCATCTGAATACTGGCTCGTATGATCCTCGGTCTGATTAGATATTAGAACTGCAGTATAAAGAAAAGTAGTCATTGCCACAACGATATGTTCTAGTGTATGTGAAGTGTGAATTGTCACATCTGCACCTGATGCTTCCTGAATAGGAGCTGTGGGGCTATCCTGATTTTTTATGCGAACATTATCCATTGTAGTATGGTCAGGAGAAGGGATCTCAGGGCCAGACACCAACTCTTGTCTTGTGGTGATTCCCTCCTCAAGTTGGTTGTCATCAGGTTTGTTGGGAGCGCGTTCAGGCACGTGGGGTGAACTGATAACATGTTCCTGCTTTTGACTATTGGTTCTCAACTGTGGATGCAACCTGAAACATTTCTCCTACGAGTGTCCAAACATCTTACAGTGCTTGCAGTAGTAATGTTTTTGTTACATAATGATTTTTTGTCAATAACCATTATGAGCAGAGCCAAGCCAGACTTCTTCTACATCTGGTAGTGTAATATCTCTTTCAATCAAAATCCTTGCAATAGAGAGCCTTGAGAAA
The DNA here is from genome assembly GCF_001263595.1 of Phalaenopsis equestris. NCBI lineage: Eukaryota > Viridiplantae > Streptophyta > Magnoliopsida > Asparagales > Orchidaceae > Phalaenopsis > Phalaenopsis equestris. Next base: position 75,018 of record NW_018165214.1, read on the forward strand.
TGAACTGTAGGTATGTCTACCTGCAAAGATTTTCCAAGAATAGTCTAAACTGCATATAAGATAGGTAGGTTAAACAATTGAAGCTTAAGTTAAGGTAATGAAAACTAGATAGGCTCAATTAGAGGTTCTTGACTGGGATAAAAATTAGGGGTTCATTTGAGCAATTTTATAAATTTTCCCTCGGTTGTGAGGAATTCTTTTAAGAAAATCCTTGTGTAATCTTCTTCTATGCTCACATGTATCATAACATGTCTTCAGTCGAAATGATCAACCTATCAATCCCAACATGTTTGAAATCTTCAAAAACTTTCCTGATAATCTTCATCTTAGGGCAACCTGATTGGACATTTCGAACTAGTGTAAATTTGTATTTTTCTGCACGAGTTGAAATTTCAGCATCAGAAAAGAATATTGTTGGTTTGCCCGCATTTTTCTCTACTTTTTTTTGATGAGATTGCAATCTTCATGTCCTGCAACAGAATCATGGTACATCTGAGAGAATATCAGACTTTGCGAACCACTGTTGCATAGGAGGGTTTGGCGGGGTTATCACCGGCGACGGCTGCAGCATGGGAAAACCTTAGGCCATTAGCGTGCTTCACACAAGCACTACAGCAAATGGCGCAGCTTGCCGATTGCCGCCTACAAATGACACGAGCAGTCGAGCAGGTTGATGTGGCGGAGCAGTCTATCGGCCTTGACGAAGAAGAGGCCGAAGACAACAAGGCTGCAATTTTGTCAACGCATGACATAGTACAACGCAGCAACAACGCTGCAGACGGAATCGCGAAGCCCAGGAAGGCGAATTCGAAGCAGACGGAGTCGAGCAGACGAATTCGACGCAGACTAATTCGAGGCAGACAAAGC
>NW_018165214.1:75984-77421 GCF_001263595.1 Phalaenopsis equestris
TAGAAGCATTGAGAGTTTAGGTGTTAGATATGTAACTATACAGGAAATTTAGTATATATGTAATTCTTTCAAATAATAACAATTCAAATAATAACAAAGCACAAGGAATTTGACATATATAGATACATTTGATATATTCAATTTATTTGACAACAGTAAAAGGCATCATCATCACCTAGCTGAGCAAATAGAGAACAATTAAGCAGCCATAGAAGTAGCTATTCTATTCATTTATCAAACCGGCTACCCGAAAAAATGCCATGTACAAAATCAAGCACCCTATTTCATCCATTTTTCAAGGATGGCAGCCGAGATGTTGCTATCTACAAATGAAGCACCCCATTTCATCCATTTTTCATATTCATGCTCAACAAATCAAGCAAACTCTTTCATCCATTCTCCAAATCAGCACTCAACATTTTCCTTTTTTTATTGCAAGATCCAAATCGAAAATCAACAAACCGAAAAATGACAAATCAGAAAGTCACAAATCACGAATATCACAAACATCTCACAACAAACTGCAAATTAGAGCCAAAAATTGCATAAAAATACCAGTCCGTTGAAAATTACCACAGGAATTACTTAGAATTGTAACCGGAGGGAGGAGGGAGGAAGAGAAGAAAAGTGATGCTAAGCACGAGAGATACGCGAGAGGGAGAGAAATGCGACCTTACAAAGTTCACGAGAGCGATCGACACCTAGAGCAGAAGAGACACAAGAGAGGCACGAAGGTAGCGGGGTAACGAACATGCAAAGGAACACGGGCCACAAGGCTGACTCCGGGAATGTGTTTTAATAGAAATTTCGATGGAATTATTATAATAATCCACTGCGCTGCAACAACCAAATGTGGCTTCTGATGATTTGAAAACACACCGCACCAAATAAGCTGCCCCAAACAGGCACTTAAACCAAGTTTTCGAAACATTCCACCAAATAATCCACATGATTTTTTGAAGCACCAATAGTTATTTTCAACATTTAAGTGCTTTAATAATCTCAGAATTACATGGGCTTGTGTTGATCGGTTTTATATCATTGAGCTGGTTGATTTGACTATAAATATTTTAAAATTTGAGATCGTTTAATCTTCTAATTAGTGCACAAAAGCATTCGATTATACTTTAAATATTTGTTGTGGGTATATTTGGACTCAGATTTGATCACTTTTAGCATCATTGAATTTTTCTTGTCCAAATGCCAACTTGATTATAATCTTTTTGAAATTATGGCTCAAATAATCTTGAATTTGCATTTAAAGTATTTTTTGCTCAAAATGCATAAAGATTTATGTATGATGATAATAATTTGTTGATGACACGTCAAGCATAAAAGTATGATACTTGTCTTTATTGTAGCTTGCTTTTTTCTTTTTTTTTTCAAATAACATAGCCTTAAAAAGTAATATATATATATATATATATATATATATAT
>NW_018165214.1:77518-78878 GCF_001263595.1 Phalaenopsis equestris
TCAGTGTCACCCATCAAATCTTATCAAATAGTGGACCAATCTTCAAAAGCACTAAATAAACTTTTGTTTTTTTTGTTTTAATACAAGATTGGCTAGAATTATTCTTTATTTTTCAACCCAAGAATGAATTTCTTGGCTAAGACTTTGTAAAAACATCCTTATCAAGCTACTATAAAAAACACCTCCCAAATCTGAAGTGAATAAGATAGTTGCATTGTGGGCCCATTGAACAACATAAAATCCCAACCAATACAGCTTCATATGATAGGATACAATAAGACAGCTATTTTTTGTATTAGATTAACAAAAGTAGTTAATTAGTTAGTTAATAATAAATAAGCAATTCTGCACGTCTATAGATAGCTCCATTTGGAAGCATTATGAGAGATTGAAAAAGAATGTGAAGTTTCTCCTTAATCTCTATGTTTCTATTCTCTCTCCATCTAATCTTTATCAACATCATCAAATTCTTATTCATCACAATCTAAAAAATAAAATTGTATCAATAATCCTCGTGTTGTACCTTCTCTTTCACACAACAATCTCCACTCCGCGTGATCCAGCACCGCTAAATCCAAATTCCTTCTTTACAACCATCATCTACACTATCATCACATTTTCCATTGCAATAACCCAAAATTCATCTGCCGGCTCACTATCTTCATCAAAGATGGCTAGCACCAATCATTCAACTCGTATTCTTCATCATCTTCACCAAACACGCAACATCCTTTCCATGCTCGCATCATTTCCTCTTATGCCTTCTAGAAGTCTTGCTAGCATCATCTGCCACCTTCGAGATTTTGTTGCTATACCAAGTATTACTACTATTCCCACTCAAAATCCAACTCACTCAGCAAGTCTCAATTCCTCCATTATTTAAGATCATTCTTTCCCAATTGTCTCCCTCAATCTCGACATCCAAAAGCATCAGCCACATACAAGGCAATTGTCGCCCACAATTTAAAACAATATTAGCATTAGCCCTCAGATTCCTCCATAGAATGTCTTAGCAGGTAGTAGCTTTGTACCTTCACATGATTATGTAATGGAGGGTTTTTTCAATGAACAAAATGATGTTGCCTTCAATTAAAATATTATCTCTCTCCGTTAGAAGCACTGGACTAGATTATCTCAAGAGAAATGAGGGGTAAAAGATGCATCTAAATAACTTGCCTTCCAGGTTATCACAATAAAATGGTGATGATAACAATCATGCAAATCATTAACCAACAAAGAAACACATCAATCTATCAATTCTTACTCGAACTTGAACAAGATCATTTTTAAGGGGATGGATAATGACAGAATACCTTGAGATGGCTAGTTAATATATTTGATCAATGAGTAATTAATTAAT
>NW_018165214.1:79457-84850 GCF_001263595.1 Phalaenopsis equestris
CCTCAAGCCGTGGTCTATTGGTTGGCGGGGTTAGGGAAGGAGGGAGGGAGAAAATGACCTAAAACAATCAAATGAAACACAACAGTCTAAGCTGGAGACTAACTAATAGACGTTATACATTATTTATGACTATGGAGAAATTGTTAAAGTGCCAATCCTTTGCAAATTAATAGACAGATCATCTGAATCAATAACCTGATGCTGCTTCCTCTCGAAAGCTTGATTAGCAGTAGAATCTCTAGATTTCTCGAGCTGCATCTTCAAATCTGAAACGCGCTTCCGAAGTTTCTCGCCTTGATCTGGCAGGTTTGAAATCAATGCCTGAAACAAAAGGTATATAATAAATAAGAGCAAAGTATAAACACTTCTCATAAATCTTCAAGCATTAATTTTACCTTGTTTTGAAGGGTTTGTGAAAGACGAATTATTCTTTCCGCAATCACTTCAGTTTTTTCTTGTAATTCTTCTTGAGGTAAGGAATTAACTGGCTGCAAAAATAACCTGCTATCTTTTGGGTTGAAAGCAAACTCAGCACTGAAAATCCAGTAAAACACAAATTTTCTAAGCATTATGCATTAACAAGCACTACGAAAGGATAATAAAATTCAAGGAATGCATAGTTCATACGCATGGTCTGTAGATTCAATGGACGGCTTTGATTGTGAGCTCTGAACAATTCTATTTCCGGTGAGACTGCAGTTGGTGACAGAGTAAAGAATCATAAATCCCTGAATAATTCTCCATCACCAAAATAACAACTAAAACATGAAACCAATGTTTTCAATCAGAACATTTGCAGGGAAAAAAAAATCCATTCGCTCTGCTTTAAACAAACTTTAAACTAGCTACGAGTAAAAGGCATATAAGAAATTATCACACATGTATTAATTACAATGCAATCAAATCAACATAAGTTTGAGACAAAGAATAACCTATCCGAGTAGCTATTCTCTTGTGTAAATGATATGGTTGAAGTTTTAGAGAACAGCAAACTGTGATGACTAACGCCAGCAATTCCCAAACTCTTTAGGAACTCAATATGGCCCTTCAGTTCGTCGCCCCTGGTGGATGACATAATATTAGTAGACTAAAGAATTAACATGAGGGAGTTCTACTGTAAACTCCTGTAAAGAGTGAGTTATAATTCCCGAAACAACAGAGAATAACAAATTAGAACAAGTTCAAACAAAACTTTAGTCTAAGATGCAGTAGAAATAAAGACTGAAATATAATTCAAAATAGCCGGGAAGCAGCAGGCCCAAAAATCAGGCAAAAGTGCATGCGTGGAGTCATTAAAAGCACAATGTAATAAGCATGTCCATGTTCCAGCTGTTACATCACGATGCTTTACATGATAAGCCCTTCTTTGAGCCCGACTTATAAACAAAAAAAATCTCTATGGCTGAATAATCATCAGATGGTTCCAGCTGTTACATCACGATGCTTTACATGATAAACCCTTTTTTGACAAAGATTGAAGCCAAAAATGAGCCCGACTTAAAAACAAAAAAAATCTCTACGGCTGAATAATCATCAGATACAATTATAAGTCTCTAAAGAATCATTTATAGAAAATATGCAATAATTAAATAAACAATTTGCATAATTCAACCAATAATTTTGGTTAAAAACAAGAACTGAAAATATTCATGCTTTAATCGATTTTGCATCACCTATTCACACACTAAATGAGCTCAAAAAAGTATTAAAAATATGAAGTTTACAGAAAATACTAACATCTTTGATACCATTGTGTTAAATAAGAGTGCCTCCGCAGAAACAAATACAAAAAATCACAAAATAAATGTAAGAGATCAATTACTACGAAAAAAACACCAAATATATGGGGATTGACTTCGGTAAAATTTTGATAATTGTAAAATATACATCAATTATCGCATTCCCTGAAATGCGAACGAATCAATTTTATAAAATTCGACACCTTGAGTCATCAATTTGACATATAGCATTATGTATGAATTATAAATGTATGGGGAGAAATAAATTGTTAAATATATGAACTAAATTAACCCATAATAATTCTCTAATCCCTCATTATTGTTCCCAGCCAACTCTCTCCTGCACTAAACCTTGCATGCAACGGCGAAGATGAGATTAAATGGTCAGGATTTAATAAGGAGAAGTTAAATATCACATTCCATTTCAATTGCTCACCTTCATCACAGTGGTTCCATTAGTTTGGAGCAACCAGCGATCATGGCACTGTAGAAAGTGCAATCCAGGCAACCAGCAAAGAGCAGTAGCTCACAGCTGGGGGTTTCGGTAAGAAATCTCTTAGAAACTCACTTCCACTATATCTAGAGCACTCTTTTCCTTCCATACGATTTCCTTTTGACATTTGCCATGATTTTTTGTTATTATTGCTAGGCGAGAACCGAATACTGCACCTCGGTAGGGCTGTTAGCAGGAAATTTGAGAAGAAAAAACGGAAAAGGGCAGAGGAAAGGCAGGGTGGAATAGAAAGGTATCACAGAGGTATATTTATGCCAAGAAGCCCATTTGAAGTATAAAATAATATGATTTATGCTTTGGGATTAAATCATGGCTTCATAATAATCTAAGGGATTAGTGATTCCGGATGGTTTACTCGACGCAGCAATGACCTTGAGGCGAGCTTTAAGAAACTCATTTACTCGACGCAGCAATGACCTTGAGGCGAGCTTTAGGAAACTCATCGTAGGGCTGCTCCGTAGGGCTGCTCCGTAGTTTCAGATGAAAAAATTCTTATGCTAAATTTAAAATTTGTAGGATTCTTATATGATTTCTTTTCACATATGACTGCATTAGAATTTTCTACATATTATTGAATACCTGCACAGTTTATATGAATGTCAGTTTGAACTAGCACTGACAATGACTATGATTTTTTTCTATTATATTAATATTATGAGCATTAACACTGTGATTGCAGGTCCCAAGCCCGGATGTGAAAAGTGGAGGATTGTGTTAGGTAGTCGACAACAAGCATAAAACTTGTCGAAAAAATCATGACATGAATCCTTTTGATCATTATGTAAGTGTTAGAGCGTCTCTTGAAAGCGACGCGATGTATAGCCTGAATACAGTGAAAAGTGAGCAAGGGCTGCTACACCGGTGCCCGGGTGTACTGTCAAATAAGCAAGGGTACTCACACTACGGACGAATGCAGATAAAGAAGTTAGTCTATTAATGAAACTAATATTAGGATACGATCTTGGAATATAGGCACTCTCAATGGTAAATTAATGAAATTAGTTGATATTACGATTCATAGGAAAATTAATATCTTATGTATTCAAGAAACTAAATGGGTTGGAGAAAAGGCTAAGGAGATTAATAACTTAGGTTTTAAACTTTGGTATTCTGGGAAGAGCGCACTATAAATGGTGTAGGTGTAATTATTGAAAAGAGTTTGAAAGATAATGTTGTAAAAATTAATAGAGTTGGTGATAGAATTATAACCCTTAAAATAATTATTGATACTAAGATTTTTAATATTATAAGTGTGTATTCTCCTCAAGTAGGTTTAGATACAAGATCTAAAGATAAATTTTAGAATGACTTAGAAGACTTGATACAAATGATACCACTTGAAGAAAAAATTTTTACTGGAGGAGATTTACATGGACATGTCGGAAGAGTGGTAGCATTATTATTCATAAAATATCACATCAAGTTTTTGACACCGTTGTAAAGCGGAGTCAATTTTATAAATTTTACACAACTATATTTTCTGAGATCAATAAGCATATGAAACATCGAGGTGGCTTATAAGTTCGAGGTGTGGGGTGGAAGGCAATGATGCAAAAAACCTTTAATCAACTTTTTTCTTATAGCTAAAAATATAAAATCAATATTCAATTTATAAGATGCCCTTTTCACTTCCTTAAGTTGTTGACTCCCCCAACCCTTCCTTAAAAGATTTGGTAAACAATAAAAAATACTACACTTTTAAACTTTCAGATACTACACCAATAAAATAACAAGTGTTATAACTGATAAGACAACCGATACTTACTTATAGAATGACGAAACACACTGCACACTGTTAATCGATAAGTTCAGATACTATATATCACTTATTTAAACATCACACATAGGTGCACCACACCCTGATAAATTCAGATACTATCTCATATGGGTACATTTTGCCTCTAACTTATAAACTCATATACTATTTGGGTTCACCAATCCATTAAATGATAGGGTTTAGGGTTGCCCGACTCTAGAGGTAATTCGTTGGTGACTTTTAATTGATATTGATAGATAGACTTCAATATATTAGTGGCGTGGGGGATCGAGAAAATGAGAAAAAAAAGAAGTCTAGTATGGGTCTAACCCTAAATTAAAATCTTATATCCCACTTTAAATTTTCATATGCTTATGAGCATCTTATTACTTATAAGAGTGGATCTAATAAAACACAAATTGATTACTTTCTTATGAGAAGAGATCGTCGAGATTGTAGAAATTGTAAGGTCATTCCAAGTGAGAATTTAAGTATTCAACATCGTTTATTAGTTCTAGATTTTAAAATGCAGAGTTGTAAAATAAAGAATACTAGGACTCGTCATCGTAGATTAGAATGAGGGAACCTAAAAGACAAATAAAATTATTTTTATGAGTAAAATTCAAGATTTCAAATTTTCGGATGTTCATGAAGAAGCAAATGTTATGTATGTGCTTGGAGAATCAAAAGAAAAAGTTTTTATAAAAAAAAAATAGTTGGTGGTGGAATAATAATGTGCAAGAAAAGTTAAAATGTAAGAAGTTATGTTATAAAGATTGGTTTAAATGTAAAAGCTTAGAGAACTGTGAAAAATATCAAACGGCTCGCAGTGAATCTAAAAGAACAATCTGTGACGCTAAAAAAGGGTGAAAAATATATATATAAACTAGTCAAACAAAGAAAGAAGAAAAGTAAAGATTTTATTAAAGAAGAAAATCAAAAAATACTTTTCTTAGAAAAACATATTCAACATAGATGGGTGAGTTTTTTTGATAAACTTTTTAATGAAGTTAATGAAAATACGATCAACCTTAGTGATCTTAATATCGTGAATAATAATAAAACGTTTCATTGTCACTGTCGCATTAGTAAAAAAGAAGTTGAGGAGCCTTTAAGGAAAATCAAGGGTGGAAAGTCTGTAGGACCTGATGATATCCCAATTGAAGTGTGGAAATATTTAAGAGATTTGAGAGCTTCTTGGCATACTAAACTCTTTAATATTATTTTAAAAACTAAAAAGATGTCTGAGGAGTGGATGAAGAGTATTTTGGTCCCCATTTTTAAGAATAAAGGATATGCACAAGAGTGTGCAAATTATAGAGGAATTAAGTTGATGTGTCATACTTTAAAATTATGGGAGAGGGTAATTGAACATAGGTTAAGA
>NW_018165214.1:86243-129610 GCF_001263595.1 Phalaenopsis equestris
AGGGGGGGTGGCGGGGGTGGCGGGGCTATTAATAACTGTCATGTTGGGAGAGGCCCAATCTTTATCAATAGTTAATTAACCTTCGGATTGGATAACGATCTAATGACATGAGTTCTTTAGTCTTCAATTGTCAGTCTGAAGCCCTACGTGAAAAGTGGAGGGTTGCGTTAGGTAGTTAACAGTCAGCGTAAAACTTTTCGAAAAAATCATGACATAAATCCTTTTGATCATTGTATAAGTGCTAGGGCGTCCACTGGAAACAATGCGATGTATATCCTTAATACAGTGAAAAGTGTGCAATGATAGCTACACTGGAGTCTGGGTGTAATGTCAAATAAGCAAAGTCTGTTAGATTACGAACGGGATTGGGTAAAGAAGTTAGTTAATTAAATTATCGAAATTACAATGGTAAAATAATGGAATTAATTGATATTACAATTCATAGAAAGATTAATATATTATGTATTCAAGAAACTAAATGGGTTGGAGAAATAGCTAAAGAGATTGATAAATTATGTTTCAAATTTTGGTATTCTAGTAAGAGTCGTACTAGAAATGGTGTAAGTGTAATTATAGAAAAAAGTTTGAAAGATAACGTCGTAAAAATTAAAAAAGTTGGAGATAGAATTATAGCCCAATTATAGCCCTTAAGATTTATAGCCCTTAAGATTATCATTGGTACTAAGATTTTTAATATTATAAGTGTTTATGCTCCTCAAGTAGGTTGAGATATAGGGTTTAAAGATAAAGTCTGGAATGACTTAGAAGACATAATACAAATTATGAAAGATAAATTCTGGAATGACTTAGAAGACATAATACAAATTATACCTCTTGAAGAAAGAATTTTATTGGAGGAAATTTAAATGAGCATGTCGGTAGAGTGGTAGAAGAATTTAGAAATATTCATGGTGGCTACGGTTTTAGAGCGACTAATGAAGAAGGTAGAGTATTTTTGGTTTTGCTTTAGCGTATGATTTTTTTATTACTAATATTTTATTCAAGAAAAAAGATAAGCATCTTATTAGTTATAAGAATGGATTTAATAAACATAAATTGATTATTTTCTTATGAGAAGAAAAGATCGTCGAGATTGTAAAGATTGTAAGAACATTCCATGTGAGGATTTAAGTACCCAATATCGCTTATTAGTTCTAGATTTTAAGATGAAAAGTTGTAAAAAAATGAATACTAAGTCTCATCATCATAGAATTAGATGGGAGAACCTAAAAGAGATAAATAATTTTTTTTTATGATTAAAATTCAATATTTCAAAATTTGGGATGTTCATGATGAATCAAATGTTATGTGGGATAATATAATAAATATTATTAAACAAGTAGCAAAATATACACCTGGAGAATAAAAAACCTTTAAATAAAAATAGTTCGTGATGGAATAATGTGCAAGAAAAAATAAAATATAAAAATTTATGTTATAAAAATTGTTTTAAATGTAAAAGCTTAGAGAACTGAAAAAAATATCAAACGGCCGCAGAGAGTCTAAAAGAACAATATGTCTAGTTCTAGATTTTAAGATGAAAAGTTGTAAAAAAATGAATACTAAGTCTCATCATCATAGAATTAGATGGGGGAACCTAAAAGAGATAAATAATTTTTTTTTATGATTAAAATTCAATATTTCAAAATTTGGGATGTTCATGATGAATCAAATGTTATGTGGGATAATATAATAAATATTATTAAACAAGTAGCAAAATATACACCTGGAGAATAAAAAAACCTTTAAATAAAAATAGTTGGTGGTGGAATAATGTGCAAGAAAAAATAAAATATAAAAATTTATGTTATAAAAATTATTTTAAATGTAAAAGCTTAGAGAACTGGAAAAAATATCAAACGGCCGCAGGGAGTCTAAAAGAACAATATGTGACGCTAAAAATTATGTTTTTAATGATATTTATAATAGACTAGATACTAGGGAGGGTGAAACTTTGGGTGATCAAATTATTAAAAGGTGTGAACAATTTAGATATCTTGGGTCTGTTGTTCAAAACGATGGTGATATAGATGGGGATGTTAATAGTAGAATTCAAGTTGGTTGGTTGAAGTGGAGGAATGCTTCGAGCCTTTTGTGTGATAGAAAAGTACCGCCTGAAAGAAAAATTTTATAAGACGGTGATGAGACCTACAATGCTCTATGACACTGAATGTTGGTCTTTAAAAGAGAAGCATAATACTAAGTTAAGTATTGCCAAGATGAGAATGACTAGGTGGATGAGTGGCTTCACGCTTAGAGACAAAATGCAAAATGAATCCATGATAGTGTTGGTGTAGCTCTTGTGACGGACAAAATTAGAGAAAGTAGTCTTAGATGGTTTGGTCACATTAAGCGCCGACCATTTGATGATATGATTAAGAGAGTAGATGTTCTAAATTTGACTTATGTTAAGAAAGACAGAGGTTGACCTACGAAGACTTGGGCCTTAATGTATAAAAAATGATCTTAATTTATTATAACTAAATGAAAAATGACAATAAATAGGACGCAATGGAGAAAAAGTATTCATGTAGCCGACCCCACATAGTGAGATTAAGGCTTTGTTGTTGATGTTATTGTAGTCTTCATTATTTCGCTGAGCCTGTAGCTCACTCTATGTTTTTTTTACTTTCAGAAATGGGTAAATAGCACTATTGCAAGTAAATAGGTGTGGTTCGTACAGCTTTTACTTTATATAGTATTGAAGGATGTACAATCTTTTGGGAACGTACTTTTATTATTCTGGATTTAGCAGCTCTGTATATATATTTTGGTAATATGATTTTTTATGCTTCTGAATATATGTGAATATGAATGAATTATGAATTGAAATGAATCATGTATGCTTCCGATAATTGAGTTAGACTTCGGTTGCATTTGGGCCAGCTTATTTGTGCAGGCGGTGTTTTGAAAACGCTGCCCGAACGTTTTGTTAGAAAGTTCGGGCGGCGTATTCGCAATGCCACCAGCGATTTCTTATTAACCGCGAACGTGGTATACGGGTTGTGTCCCGAGTATAACGAATGTATTTTCTTCCTATTGCCATTCTGCCTTCAATTGTCTCCTCTGCGCTCGTCTCGTGCGGAAGCCCAAACTCTCTTTGATTCTCCTCATTTCTCTCGACTGTTACCTTCGTCCTCATCTTCTTATCTCCGATTTGTGCTTCTAGTTCTCTGTAAGTAATCTCATCACCTTTGTTTTGGTGATTTTCGACCTCGAGGCCTTTTCGGGTTTGTAATTTCCCATTTCCTTTGATGTCAGAATTTTGTGATGCTCTCGTTGAAGGAATGACTTTCGTGCTAAGGTTTTTTATTTAATCTTTATTCGGTGGTATTTTGTTCTAGTGATTTTTCCTTTAGAGCCTCTTACGGGTAGAATTTTTTGGTGCTACATTTTTGAAATTGATGGATTTCAGAGGTTCCTATGTAAAATTTGCCCTTCTGTGAGAACTTTCTCTGTGTTTGTAGGCAGATGGGGCAGCAGAACTTCAGTTTTCTATGTGTGTTGGCAGATGAGGCATGTGGGCTTGGGCTTCTTTGTGTGTGTTTGCAATGGGGCAGTTGAGCAGTGGTTACTCTGTTGATGGATGGAGCATTGTCTTTGTATGTGTTGGTGGATTGACTTGGTTTCTCTGTTGGGCTTGCTCAATAGAAGTCGTGAGCTTGGAGCATGTGGGCTTGGGTTTCTCTGTGTGTGTTTGCGATGGGGCAGTTGAGCAGTGGTTATTCTGTTGGTGGATGGGGCATTGTCTCTGTGTGAGTTGATGGATTGGCTTAGTTTCTCTGTTGAGCTTGCTAAATAGAAGTCGTGAGCTTGGGGCATATGGGCTTGGGTTTCTCTTTGTGTGTTTGCGATTGTCAGTTAAGCAGGGGTTACTCTGTTGGTGGATCGGGCATTGTCTCTCTGCGTAGGTGGATTGGCTTGATTTCTCTGTTGGGCATGCTAAATAGAAGCCGTGAGCTTGGGGCATGTGGGCTTGGGTTTCTCTGTGTGTGTTTGTGATGGGGCAGTTGAGCAGTGGTTACTCTGTTGGTGGATGGGGCATTGTCTATGTGTGTGTTGGTGGATTGGCTTAGTTTCTCTGCTGAGCTTACTGAATAGAAGCCATGAGAAATCCTGTTCTTTTAATTTGGTGTATTCCTATATTTGTTGAATTTCTAAGTTCTTTTAACTTGGAATGATTACAATGATGATGGCACCTCCTTTGCATTCAATGTTATATTACTTATAAGTGTTGAGCTGCACTGTTTAAAAATGCACTCCAAATGGAATACTCATTATTTCTTCTCAAACTTAAATAAGGGGTTATGGATTTGATGCCAATACTCATTATCTCTTCTCAAAATATGCATTCAAAATGGGAATCCCCTCTTACATGGGTGTAACATTGCCAGAGCCCAATAATTGTATCAGCAGTAGCATAATTATCCAAAAATTTTATCATATTTTTTTGCAAATGCTTTATTCGGCTTAAGAGAGACATGCTTTGTTCAGCTTCAGAGTAAAAAATGGGGAAGTCATAAGTGAGCTCACTTCTATTATCAATTATCTTTATTTTATTCACTCTCCATTAGAGAAAGTCGTCTTAGATGGTTTAGTCACATTAAACGTCGACCATCTCATGATCTGATTAGGAGAGTAGATGATTTAGTTTCGACTTGTGTTAAGAAAGACAGAGGTAAAACTAGGAAGACTTGGGCTTATTGTATTAAAAATGATCTTAATTTACTAAAACTAAATGAAAATATGACACTAAATAGGATGCCATAGAGAAAAAGGATTCATGTAGCCGACCCCACGTAGTGGGATTAAGGCTTTGTTGTTGTTGTTGTTGTTACTCTCCATTTTCATATTGAGTTTGATATGGTTGCTTCCTTTTGGTTGGTTGCTGCCTTCCTTAGTTTTGTAAGGCTCTCCAAGTGTAACAATTCAGATTGACCATATGGGGCAATGATTATTGCTAATGCTTTTGTATACTTGTTAGTAGTCAGAACTATTGATAATGCATCTTATAGTCACTTTGTAGATCAATCATATACACATTATCATTATTCTTTTGACAATCCTGAATGTTCCATCAAATCTCAGCTTGAGCTTCTCAATCAAACATTTGCATATGGGGCAATGACTATTGGTAATTCTTCTATAAACTTGTTAGCAGTCAGAACAATAAGAATTTCTATATGAACAATATACAACACTCACCTTTTCGGTTTACTCATTATGAGATCCTAGCTTCTCTCTTGTTCTATCACATGGTGTTTTGCTAGATTTATTTTCATAACGTAAGAATATTCTTTCTAGGCTGAAGTTCCTTTAGGTGGAATGATTTTTTTATACTAGGAATTTTATGATATTGCCAATGCAACCTTTGAGCAAACTATAGTTCCTATTCAATTGGTTTTTTTATATGTTAGGTGTGTTTTTTTTAAACATTATTGTCAGATTTTTTTGCATGTACTTCTAATTTTTTCGTCCTATTTGTATAGTGACATAATAAGATCTTGTTGATATATAATAGTTTTATTTGTTTTACTATAATATCTTCATTTAGTTAGAACATGTCTAAGATGAATGAAACAAGTACGTCGGCAATGTCGGATAAGGAATTAACGAACATATTCTGCAATCTGTGTATTAAAGAAATTGAGCTCAAAAATAGATCAATGACATATTTCAACCAATCTGTGTATTAAAGAAATTGAGCTCAGAAATAGATCAATGACATATTTCAACAAGGTTGGTAAAATATAGCAAAGAGGTTCAAAGAATTGACAGAAAGGGATTATGACAGGCTGAAACTTAAGAACAAATGAGATCAATTAAAGAAAGAGTGGAAGATATGGAATGAGCTTAAACGGGGATCCACCGGGTTGGGTTGGGATCTCATTTAGCGAACCATTGATGCTCCAAAAGAATGATGGGTAGAAAAATTAGATGTAATAATTATACTCTACTTTGACTTATTTTTAGTTTTGATTTACCCACAACCCCCCCCCCCCCCCCCCCCCCCTGCAGGCAATACTAGCAGCCAAAAAATATAAGCATTACAGAATTGAGTAGAAGTTCTAAGATAACTTGGACATAATGTTTAAGGAAGTTGTCGTGACGGGAAAACACGCATTCAACCCAAGTGAGTTAAGGCTTACAGACATACCAGATGACTTGCCACCTGAGTAGGATACAGCTGACGATGAAGTGCCTAGCACTAACCAAAAGGAGATTGAGGAGTCTAGTTCCCAGTCCAAAAGGCCCAAGCTTGGGAAAAGAAAGAAAGATAAGGACATTTTCGTGAAAAACTCAATAGAGAAACTAATTGATGCTTTTGCAGTTCTGCCATCTGTAGCTCCACCAAACGACACAATCCTAGACTGTATTGCAGCTTTGGATGCTCTTCTAAAAGTAGTGGTCGATAGGTGTTTTCATGCAAAATGTGCTAGGAAGCTCGAGGACCCAAACCGGAGGCAAATATTCATAGCCCTGCAACCCGAATTGGGCGTCGAATATTTACTTGTTTTGGTTGATAAATGACTTTATTGTATATGTTCATGTAATTAAGTTGTGTGTTATGAAGGCTTTGATATTTTTCTCATTTCATATAGGGTGCTAATATTTTTCCACACTTTATTATATCATAACAACTTATTTCTTCAGTATGGATCGACAGCAGTAGAAGAATGACATGGGTTGCGGCGATTCTGATTTTGTTATAGGAGTACTACCACTCCACCACTGCTCAAATACCACGCATGAAGTCCTCATTTGTTAAGGATAAATGGGTGGGTGAGATGTCTGTTGAACATTCGATATAGTTCAACAATATTTTTCGCATGATTGTACCCATTTTTTTGGATCTCCTTCACGAGTTGTCGTAACCACGGCCTCCAAGGGTCTCCTAGAACCACAACTCAGAACGAATCAATTAGAGGAGTTATGAAGCAACTTCAATATTCCTTAGAAATAATCAGCTGATACTTCTCCAGAGGTCTGCAAGCACTGGTTAGCTTAGCATCGCACATCATTAAACCAAAGGATTCATAGTTCGCCACTACTCCATAACAGTTGTCAATGATCTCCGTTACATGTCATATTTCAAGGTAAGTTTCATTACTGTGTTACTTTCACTTTAGAATATAATTACTTTCTAACGATGGTAAGCAAAACTGCATTAGGGCAATCGATGGTATGCACGTTGATGTCCGACTACCCAGCCACAAAAAGGTCGCGTACATTGGTCGGAGTGGATCAACTACCTAAAATGTCATGGTCGTATGTGACTTCAACATATGCTTCACATTTGTGATAGGGGGATGGGAAGGGAGTGCTAATGACAGTCGTTTTTTTTCCTATACAACTAGAAATAGAATGCAGTGTTTCCCCCATCCGCCTCCCGGTATGTTTATTTATGTAAACCTATTAGTTATATATATGTTTTGTCACTCATAGTATCTTTCATAACAGAAAAATATTATTTGGTAATATGGTTGATGTTAGATATTTAATGCTAAGGGGCTACTTGAAGCCCTATCCAGACACAAGATATTTGGTTGATGCTAGATATCCAATGCAAAGGGGTTACTTGAAGTCCTATCCAGACACAAGATATCATATTCCTGATTTTAAGAGATCAAGTGACACTGTCCATGGTTGAAAAGAAATGTTCAACAAACATCACTCTTCTCTACGCGGTGTTATTGAAAGAACATTTGGGGTTTCAAAGAAGAAATGGGTCATCATACAGGAGATGTCGTTGTATCTATTTCCCAAACAGGTACATATTGTGGTGGCCACTATGACAATTCACAACTTCATCTGATGACATCCCCCTCTCGATCAGATACGAACTTCAGTATGGCTGACGACAATCAAATGCATGTCTCTTTAAAACCTTTAGAATTTCTGGTTGAGCATTCTTAACCTGAGGATGAGATAGAGTCGAATAAATTTGACACTCAAGACGTGAAGGTGTAGCCAAAATGGCTGCTTTGAGGGATCCATCATTAATGCAATCTATGGTTGTTGATTGACTATATGTTTTTTCATATGTTCTTTGTAGTGTGAATATGGAATTTAAGATTTTGTTAAGTTTTTTGTTTGTTTCATTTAAACTTTTGAATATATAATAGTGACGTGTTCGAGATTTGTTTTTCTTCGTTTGTTTTGGGTTTTTTTTTTGTGAGGTCAATGATGAATCATGGAAAATATGACCTTATGAGTTCTTTTGAATGGTCAATCAACTGTTGTTATTTAGTGTTGAATGTGAATTCATAATGAAGGCAACTGATATCATCTCTTCTCTTTTGGTGCATCAAATTTTGATGATTTACATGGATAGGTTTTTTTTTTTTTGTGGTATGCGCATCTGGCAAATGGCGATCATATCATGTTGATATTGCGTGTGAAATCCTAAAGAAGACAGTCTAGATCCTCTCGTTTTTTCAGTGCAACGATATATGAGGATCTACTAGAAGTTTTTTTTTTTTTTGTGATAGACACATGTATCCCAGGACGATCGTCCCCATGGGTTAAAGGCAAAAAAAACTCATTTTTTTAAGGTTTGTTATATCGTTGTAGTGACAGATGCGTGGACTGGTGTAGTTAATTGTCTGAGACCGCACACTCACAATTTTTTTATGTTTTTTAGTTCGATATGGTTTTCATTTAATTCAATTCTCTTGCAATTATATAAAACTTAATTTAATTTACTGATCTAACATATGATTCCTCTGTTTTTTATCTTTGTAGCAACATGAGCTCAAGGAGTTCAGGGATCTCCCGATTTATGTTGTGTTATTGTTGTGTTACTGCGGACTACCGACTCCCTTACTCATGTCATGTCACGTTAGCCTCACAGCAGTGGGAGACAGTTCTACGGTTGTCGTAAGGGCGTTTCAGTGCTTCAGTGCGATGCGGTTTCTTCCGTTGGGTCGACATTCCGACATATTCCATTACCGACAATGATCGGGGTATGATGGTTTGCCAGGAGGACAGTGCAGCTGAGGACAAACTTCGTTAGGGTTTTAAATTAAACATTTTAATATTTTTAATTGTAGTTGTAATTATATTTCTCTTTGTTTAATTGTTTTTGATACTCACGAGAAAATGAGGGCTCTATCTTTTTTTAACTGATATGTGGTTTGCGGCATTTTTTAATCTCTTACTTTGCCGATACAGTTCTGTTGCAAACAATATCACTAAATATAGGCAGAATGGTCCTTTATCTAAAAACAGCTGCAAATAAGTTGTTCTGAATAAACTCCCCCAAGCAACAAACCAGTTTATTCTGATAACCTGTAAATTATAAGATTATCAAGATAATTTGTTTATAAACAGATTATAAATAATCTGCTAATAAGCTAGGTGCGGTGGCTATTACAAATTTTTATTTTTTTTTGGAAAAGCCAGACCGCAACCAGAAAGCTGTCATAGCCCTAGATAAGTGTGATGTGAAAACGTTATTTTCAGAGTTTTGAAAACGCATAAGATGTCAAAACGTAGTTTACTCAAACAAGCAATGTGCGTTTTCAAAACATCACCGCACCAAATAAGCCCTTAATCTTTACCCACCAAGACCTTATTTTGCAACTCAGGACGAGTGTTGAAGAGAAATTGATCTGACTAAATCGTATGTCTCTATTGCACCACGGTTGACCCTAAAAGGGGGTGTCACAATTACAACGAGAAATTCATTTTTCACTCACAAGTATTAATTAACCTCAACATTATAACATTAAAAATATAACAGTTTGGTACTTGAAGGAGTTGTTGAATCGTCAAGAACACAACAATGGATGCTAGATGTGAAATATAAAAAACAAAACATTCAAGCTTATTTTATCAAGTGTTTGAAGATGTGTGAAGCTAAATGGCATGCACACAAAGCTTGCCTTAACAATGGGCAATAGGGCCTATGATATAGAAATAAACATAATTCATGACATTATGAATAACAAACGAACTAAGAGCTGGCATGTCTATATAGATTATATATGTTGAGTAGTAACACAACCGAAGTCATTTAGCAAGAAAGCACAAAGATCAGGTATGCTGCTTGACAAGAGAGACTGAAAGGTTGAAGGGGCACATACATAGTATGTTGTTGGTCATGCTCCTCATACAGCTGTTGTTGTGTCAAAGAAATGTCAAATCCCTTTGGTGGCAAACAAAAAAGCTCCCGTATGTCCTGAAAAAAATCATCTGAACGGTCACAGCATAAATAACAAGGTCTTTACTTCGCAGGCACATTTTAGAGTTACAAAGTAATATTTACCACAAAGAGATTGAGTTAGAGAAGTAAAGCCATCTTTGCACGTGAACTAAGTTCCAATACTAAGACGAAAATGCTTAAATTGTGTGTGCTTCAACCAAGCATTATTGTATAATTGTGAAAATTTGAGGTTATAGTTTTTTGTCTTAACGTATAAATAGAGTGTTTCAAACCTATGTTTCAAGGCATCTTGCTCAATTCATAGGGCGCAATACACATCATATTATTAAATAATTTACCATAATTTGTATCTTTGCCAGAAAAGGATGAGTAAAAATTGATGTTGACATTAGTTCAACCAATGGATCAATACTTGAAACATCAAATTCTCAATATCATTAGAACGTCTTTCATCAACAAAAGTTCACTGTAAATGGAAAAGTTTCTCAAGGTAAACTATAGACTACATAATTTAAACAAGAAGTCGGAAAGAAATTTAATGGATCGTAGAATACAAGAAGACAAATTACAAAATCAAAGTCCTAAGCTTGTAAACTTACAATGCTTTAACTACAAATACATATTCTCTTTCATCTAAAGTACTTTTTCTCTCATCTATCCCTAATAGATATATATATATATATATATATATATGGCGAAACCCAGTGTTAGCCTCCGGTTTTCACTCCATCTTCCTCGTCGTGCTACTGTTCCGTAGGCTTCGGACTCAGAATCGCACGCTGCTGGCCGAGCTTTCGTCCTTGGTCGCGTCGCAGACTGCGCTCCGTCGTCGTCTGTTTCGTCTTCGTCTGAATTCGAGTGTGTCGGCCGAGCCTTCGTCCCCAATTGCAAACTGTGTTCTTGTCTGCTACCTATGCTGTGATATTTCAGTCGCAGCCTTCTTACCCGGTCACAGTTTAAGGCCTTTTTCGTTTGCTTTCGAGATTTACGCTCCCTGTTTCTGTTCTTCCTTGTTTCAGCTCCAATGTTGGCGCGTGGGGCTTTTGTATTTGGGTTTAATTTTGTTCCGGTTTGGGGGAATGGCCCCAAGTTATGCGGCGGCTGTCTCCGGGGGTTCTACTCCCGGAGCAGGCGGTCGTTCCTGTTTCTTCCCTCAAGAATTTCATTATGCACATGAATCTCGAGGTGGTTATACCTTTATTAAAATACTGGGAAAAAAGAATGGCAAACCGGCTTTGTTTCTCACTGATGAGGAAACAAGTATATTGGCTTCAGCATGGAGATATATTCTTGTTGGGAAATTTTCGTATGGAAATCCCATGCTTGAGATTATTAGAAAGCATTTCGATTCTCTTAAGCTCACAGGGAGTTGGTAAGTTGGTTCGGTAGATGGTCGTCACGTTCTCATTCAACTCTCAAATGACGTAGATTATACCCAACTCTTTGCTCAAATAGGTCTCAAAATCGATAATCGCTTTATAAAAATTCTGAAATGGATAGTGGATTTTGATTCTAAATTGGAATCTCCTATTATCCCGATTTGGGTTAATTTTCCAGGGCTCGAGGTGCATCTCTTCAATTATGAAACACTTTATACATTGGCAACTGCTTTTGGGAAACCGCTGAAGGTCGATACTCCCACGCTTCCAACAACCAGGCCATCGGAAGCTTGTATGCTTGTAAAGCGTGACATCACTCAACCCTTTCCAGGGGAGATTTGGATTGGCTCCCCACATCAGGGTTATTGGCAGAAGATTGCGATGGGACCTCATCCCCAATACTGCTCACACTGTGGAATGTTTGGTCATAGCTCTTCATCATGTTATCGGTTGCATCCCCATCTTCGGTCTGTCGTAGCCCGACCTTCTGTTTCTCAACACATTTCTGCGGAGGTTATACCCTCTTCCTCACTGCCTGTGATACCTACTGCTATGCCCATGGTGGATACGGTGCAAAATGGTATCTTATGAGTAGGGCATCATCTATTGGGTCATCTCATGCAAAAACAAGATATAGGGAAAATCTCCGAAGAAGAACCAGTGAGAAGAAAAAGCGTCGGAGGGCCTGCTTCAGAAAAAAGCTCCAGAGGAAATCCTGTTGCATAAAACAGTTCCAGAAGAAGGCCTGCTGCAAAAAAAAGTTCCAAAAGAGGGTTTGATCCAGGGAAAAACTCTGAAAGACTGCTGCAGGAGAAAAGATTCGGACTGCAGGAAAAAACTCCGGTGGATGGCCTGCTGCAGGGAAGTATACAGCCTAAAAAAAAAGCTGCAGGGTATGGCATACCCTTCAGTTAAAATAAAAGGAAGAATGACTAAATGGAAAGCTGCAAGGTATAACCTGCAGAAAGAAAAGAACGCTAACAAGCAAAGTTGCAGGACACGGCCTGCAGAAAAAAAAAAAAGAGCACCATAGCAGGCATGTGAGGTCGCATGACTGGCAGGCTTGAGTTACTCCACGGCATGCAGGAGTAATTTGGTATGATATATCTGTATCTATATATTTATCTATATATATATTGGTGAAAGGAAATCGATATTTGGCAGAGGCCCAAATACAAATTTCCAATATGCTAGGCCCCATGATAAGGAAAAAATATTGCTTCAGGACTCCGCACATAAAATTACATGTGAAGTCCAACGAAATCACGCCACGTGAAGGTAACAGAAAAAAAAATTTCGTCCGGTAACATTGGAGAATATTCCCCCCGTGTTATTAAGGTGTTATTCTGTTCTGGAAATATTCTCGATGTTATAATAACACAATAACACCTAAATAACACAGGAGGAATATTTTATTGTGTTACCGGACATATTTATTTATTTTTTCTGTCACCGCCACGTGGCGTGATTTCATTGGACTCTGCACGTAACTCTACATGCGGAGTCTTGATGCAATATTTTCTCCATGATGAGAGCCCGCATCATGTGCCTAAATATTCGAGAACCCAACGCCACTGGGGATCAAACACGTGATCGGGGAGACTTGCAGTGAACCCCGCCAACCAACAGTTCACGGCTTGTGGCACATATATACATATAGATTAGAAAGGACTGATACAAAAAATGTTGGATGAGAGGGCGCCAAAGTAGGAATCCAAAGCACCCGGTATACAACACACCAAAATTTCCAAAAAACTGCATGTATACCCAAAACCATAATTATAAATTAGGCATGTAATCTCTACGCCAAAGTCTCCAAACAGAGCAAAATTTAGAATTCGTTTGGAAGTAATAGTTGAATCTGTGAGAGCTATAAATGTCAAACAGATGGAAAATATACTTGTTGAAATCTTCAAATCTCTAATAGGGAGTCTTCTTCTTACGCAAATTTCACAAGCCGTTTCAGTTGGGGCACCCCCCAAATGTGTGTGTAGACTGGCCAAAAGATGACGACGCAGAACCGAAACAGATGAAAGATATATTTGTTGCACCAAAAACTGGAAGAAATGAAGAACGGAAAGCTGAAGTAATTGATCTACCATGAAAAGACCCATGAAAACACCTGTAAAATTTGCAAAATAAAAAAGATAATGGGAGCTTGAGTGAGACCTAATGTATCCTTACCTCTTACCTCTTGTTTTAGATTAGGAGTTTTCTAACAAATGGTTAAGTTTTCTGTCATTACCCGAAACAACCAAGGTATTATCCATTAAATTCTTGAGTTCTAGTAGGCATTTATTCTTCGTCTTTTTCCTAGATGTGTAAACCTGTCAATCCTCATCCGGAGACTGGCTCATCTGATCAGTGTATCAGTCCAAAAAATGTCGAGTAGGTATAGGCTATTGCACAATAGGATCTCTATGTGCCTGATTGACATTAAAAACTTGTTCGATCTGTTCAGATGGTAGGGTTGCAGTAGAAAGCTCACCTAGAGTTCCATAGGAGGTATAATAAGTGAGCAATCCCCTTCAAGGACAAAAGAAGCAGGCCCCAAAGGTTCCTCCAAGGGTGAAGTAGTCACCCCCATGGGCAATTAAACCAGACACCAACTCCTGTCTCGCGATAATTCCTCCTCAGAAAGGGTGAAGTAGTCACCCCCATGGGCAATTAAACCTCCTGTCTCGCGATAATTTCCTCCTCAGGTGGAGTAGAATTGTCCAGAGCAATCGGGTTAAACAAATCGTTATGCAGTTGGGCTTTAGATTTCAAGTTAGGTGGAGTCTGTGACATTTGTCAAGGGTATGCCCAAATATTTTACAAAGGGTACAATAAAAGGGTTTATACTCCATGACAATTTATTGTCAATATCTATTATGTGTTGTACCAACCACCAGTTCACGGCTTGTGGCACATATATACATATATATTAGAAAGGACTGATACAAAAAAGCTTGGATGAGAGGGCGCCAAAGTAGGAATCCAAAGCACCCGGTATACAACACACCAAAATTTCCAAAAAACTGCATGTATACCCAAAACCATAATTATAAATTAGGCATGTAATCTCTACGCCAAAGTCTCCAAACAGAGCAAAATTTAGAATTCGTTTGGAAGTAATAGTTGAATCTGTGAGAGCTATAAATGTCAAACAGATGGAAAATATACTTGTTGAAATCTTCAAATCTCTAATAGGGAGTCTTCTTCTTACGCAAATTTCACAAGCCGTTTCAGTTGGGGCACCCCCCAAATGTGTGTGTAGACTGGCCAAAAGATGACGACGCAGAACCGAAACAGATGAAAGATATATTTGTTGCACCAAAAACTGGAAGAAATGAAGAACGGAAAGCTGAAGTAATTGATCTACCATGAAAAGACCCATGAAAACACCTGTAAAATTTGCAAAATAAAAAAGATAATGGGAGCTTGAGTGAGACCTAATGTATCCTTACCTCTTACCTCTTGTTTTAGATTAGGAGTTTTCTAACAAATGGTTAAGTTTTCTGTCATTACCCGAAACAACCAAGGTATTATCCATTAAATTCTTGAGTTCTAGTAGGCATTTATTCTTCGTCTTTTTCCTAGATGTGTAAACCTGTCAATCCTCATCCGGAGACTGGCTCATCTGATCAGTGTATCAGTCCAAAAAATGTCGAGTAGGTATAGGCTATTGCACAATAGGATCTCTATGTGCCTGATTGACATTAAAAACTTGTTCGATCTGTTCAGATGGCAGGGATGTAGTAGAAAGCTCACCTAGAGTTCCATAGGAGGTATAATAAGTGAGCAATCCCCTTCAAGGACAAAAGAAGCAGGCCCCAAAGGTTCCTCCAAGGGTGAAGTAGTCACCCCCATGGGCAATTAAACCTCCTGTCTCGCGATAATTTCCTCCTCAGGTGGAGTAGAATTGTCCAGAGCAATCGGGTTAAACAAATCGTTATGCAGTTGGGCTTTAGATTTCAAGTTAGGTGGAGTCTGTGACATTTGTCAAGGGTATGCCCAAATATTTTACAAAGGGTACAATAAAAGGGTTTATACTCCATGACAATTTATTGTCAATATCTATTATGTGTTGTACCGAACCAGACTTCTGTTATATCAGGTAAAGTGACATATCATTCCACAAGTATTCTAGCAACAAAATGTCTTGTTAGATTGAAGATGGGTATATCTAATTTTATAGGATTTCTTAGTATGACACCAATAGATTAGAGAACCTGATAATTAAACAGATGCAGCTTGAGATCAAGTAAATTAAATCATATTGGTACAGTGGGAGGTTCATGGTTTAGGTCAAAAACAGGAGACCACTTGAGCAACTTTATTTACTTTTCTGCAATGTTAAGATATTTCTTATAGAAAATCCGAGTGCAGTCTTCAGTCATGGCTAACTGAATCAACACATGCCTCCCATCAAGAAGTCTCACTTTTCTACTAGTTTGAGATCTTCAAAACTCTTCCTGATAACTTCCATTGAGGGGTGTGTCAATTGAAATTTTTTAATTAGAGAGAACTTGCATTTCTCAACCAAAATTGAAATTTCTAAACCAGAGAAAAAAAGAGTTGTTTTCCCACCCTTCATACCCGCTCTTTTAACAAAGGTGCAGTCAAATGTACCATCACAACATTCCTTATAACTCGATGGGAAGACCACAATCGACTCCACCAAATGGTTACCCAACACATGGGCGAAAGAGGCTTTGTCGGCTTTAGCCGAAAAAGGATGAAGTGCACCCATCGAAGCAAGGGAAAAAAACTGAAAGAGGAAGGCTAGGGTGGCGTCGATACCTGAACCTGCTATGACGCTCCCCCTCCCTTCTTCGAGTACAACAAGGGCCGAGAACAGTGGACTATGCGATCAAGCGAGAGGCTGGGGCTCGACGAGGCGGCGAAAGAAGCGATGCGATCCCCCCTCCCTTCCTCCTCGAGAACGATGAGTCAACGAACAGTTGCGATTATAAAATGGCGTCGGCGGCGGGGAGCTCTGCTAGGATTTCGCCCAACAGCGATTCTCTGTTTTGACATTTTTGGCTTCTCTCCATCTGCCATTTGGTTTCTTCGTCTCTCCTCTTTTGTTCCAGTAATCGTGCCCGACGACGGAGGGCCCTTTCGATTTTTTCTGTCGCAATTGCGCCCAACGACGGTTCTCTTCTATCGCAGTTGTGCCCAACGCGAAGCACCTGACAGACGGTTCGCACCGACTCGCCAAGCGTGTCGCCTTGCTGATTGACACGCCTCTCTGCTCCTTTTTTCTAGCGGCTCACTTAGCCGCTGTGGAGATGACATCGACGATGCGTTTTTATGTCACTGCACTTGTCGACGACTTTCCTATTCCTGCTCGTGCTCCTCTTTCAGGTTCAAAACTTGATTTTTTGTATGGTTTCTTCGTCTCTCCTCTTTTGTTCCAGTAATCATGTCCGACGACGGAGGGCCCTTTCGATTTTTTTGTCGCAATTGCGCCCTACGACGGTTCTCTTCTATCACAGTTGTGAAGTCTGCTTTGATTCTCACTGAAGTTGAAACCAATACTCTCGCGTCCTCCTGGAGTTTTGTTCTAGTGGAAAAATTCATTTATGGTCACCCTGTTTCTATGTCACTGCACTTGTCGACGACTTTCCTAATCCTGCTCGTGCTCCTCTTTCAGGTTTAAAACTTGATTTTTTGTTTATTCGAAAAGAGTTTGATGTTATGAAGCTATTAGGCAGTTAGAATATCAGCTTACTTGACAGACGACATATCCTTATTCAGTTATCTCACGATTTCGATTACACTCATGAAGTTGAAACCAATACTCTCGTGTCCTCCTGGTGTTTTGTTCTAGTGGAAAAATTCCTTTATGGTCACCCAAAACTTGAGATTATTCGAAAAGAGTTTGATGTTATGAAGCTATTAGGCAGTTAAGAATATCAGCTTACTTGACAAACGACATATCCTTATTCAGTTATCTCACGATGTCGATTACACTCGTATTTTTTTCTCAAAAAATTATCAAGATCGACAACCATTTTATGAAAATTCTAAAATGGACAATCGATTTTGATCCAAAAGCAAAGTCTCCTAGCATTCCTGTTTGGATAAAGTTTCCGGGGTTAAAATTACATATGTTCAACTTGAAAATTCTCTACTTCTTAGCAACTACTTATGGTAAGCCTCTCAAGATTGATAGTTTTATGCTTGTTGTCACCATACTCTCGGTGGTTTGTGTGTTAGTTGAGAGAGATATCACTCAACCAACTCCGGATGAGGTATAGATTGACCACTCACAACAGGTATTAGCAAAATGTTGAAATAAAACCACACCCTCGTTATTGCTCGCATTGTCGTATGTTTGACCACAATTCTACTAGTTGCTACCGCTTGAATCCTCATCTAAGGTCAGATATCGCTAAAGATCAGTCATCTACCATCCATATTGAGAAGGTGTAACCAATCCTCTTTACAATATCGTAGTTCCTGATGAAGAACATCATACTACAAGTACAGTACTAAATGTGCTTATATCACTCGCTCTTATTGAAGAAGGCACACTTACATACCAAGATACACGAGAGTGTTCCTTCGATCCGATAAAAGATCAACTGGTACAACAAGTAGTTGTTTTTAATGTTCAATAACATACACATGTCTGACACATTTTAGACCAACCTACTGATCAGGTGAGCAAATCTTCAGATGAGGAATGACAGGTCTATACCAGGAGGAAGAAGAAGAATGGAAATCGACTAGAGCTCGGGAACTTATTGGATGATATATTGGTTACTACTAGTAATGACACTCAAGCTCATCTCTCCAATTTATTAGCTGGCTCCTTCACTAGAACTAGAGATAGAGGCAAGACAAAATTGGGTCGCGCTCTAGCTACCTGATTCTCCTTATTTTGGCACTTTTTGGTTTTTTATTTACGTCTCTCATGTATTTTTCAGTTTTTTTCTATTTTTTGAACCTTTGTATGTGTTAATTATCGTGTGAGAAAAGTATCATGTTTGGACATTCCTACACAATCTATCTATATACTACTTTCTATTTAATATATTATTCATGGGCTTTCTCAAAAAAAAAAATATATATATATATATATATATATAGAAAATATGAAAAAACTTTTATAATAAAATTTGTCAAAATACTAATTAGTTCAATGCATTTCCTTCAGCTTCTATGAAAATTGTTGGTTGTTTTGTTTTAATTGAGGGAGACTTTTGGTTGATGGTTAAGATGAGAATAGAAAAGGATATTGGGGAAAAATAATGTAGGGATGTCATTTTAAGGTAAGATTTCACAAGCAATTATATTTAGAGTTAAATCACGATAAGTCAAAAATCCATGAAATTCGAAAGGTTTATGTTTACAAATGGTTAATAATAGGCAACGAGCTCGATGTGAGATTGAGAAAACTTATCGTGTAGTTGCTCGTTGATTCAGGTGAAATAATTTTGTAATGACTTGAGAAAATAACTCCGTAGATTTCTATGTGATTATGTTTGACACTATTGCATTTAGAATATTTTGCATATTATGAATGAATACATGCATTGACTTTGCGAATGCAAACTTGAATTGTCCCTTATGATACATATGATTCTAATATGCTATAAATTTAAGGAATATGATTATGAAATCATTGCTTGTAAGTATTTGTTTACAACGATTCATGCATATGATATATGAAATATCTATGATAAATGTTTATTACAAGAATTGTGAATCAAATAAAATGTCATAAATGATGTCATATGTAGTCTATTACATGAATACTTGCAAGTACTAATAATAGAGAATGATGAGATTCTTAACTCGACATTCAAATAGAAACGGAACTCTAAGAATTGTTAGGATCAAACTGGGATGGATTGTAGGGAATTATTAGTATCAGAGGGCTATTAATAATTAATATGTTATGAGGGTCCCATCTTTTATCAATAGTTAATGCAACATTTGGGTTAAGTGACGACCCATGAAATGATAAAACATGAAAATAGTTGACACATATACAATTACAAGTGACATTATTTATGATCATATTGATGACTCTTATGCATACACTTATGCTTATACATAAATTAATGAAATACATATTTTATATAGCAGTTATAATTCCTTGCATTGCATGTATTTCTTTTATATATTTTATATAAATGTAGCATGTTGTGACATGTGTTGTGGACATGTGTGGACATGTATATGAGTACATGTATATGAGTTACATATGAGCATGCATGTTATTTTTTTCAATCTATAAAATTTAAATTTAGTTAATTTTTTCATCGAGCTTGTTATAATTCACGCTACGTTGTTTACTTTCAGAAAGGGTACGAAGCGCCCGGGCGAGTAGCCTGGAGTAGAAATTAGACATATTATGTTCTAAAAGAATTTTTCAAATTATCTACTAAAATTTGAAATATCCTATGATTACATCTTATTCAAAAGTTAAAATTTAACTTTCATAACTACTAACTCATTAAAGAGTTAAAGACTATGAGGGTCATCCCAATTTAGTCATGTTTCTGCCTCTAGTTCTAGGAAGGGATCCAACTAACAAATTGGTAAGGTGCGTACATTACCCGAAGTAACCAAACAATCATCCATAAGATTTCTGAGCTCAAGTAAATCTTCATTCTTCCTACTAGAAGTGTAAACCTGTCATTTCTCATCTGAAGAGTCAGTCTAATGAGGTGGTAGAGTTGTAGCAGAAGGATTACCAACCGTTGTACCCACAATAGGTTCTAGTAAATGTGAAGTATGAGTTGCCTCTACACCGGATACTTCCTGAAGATGGGGAGCTGCGAGGTTCTCCTGTTTGTCAGTATGAACACTATCCTTTGTAGGTAATACTCCTTCAGTATTGTTTTCAATAGGGTTTGAAGGTGTAGGTTGCCCAACAAAACCATCCAACATCACATTAATCGCAGTAACAGTAACAGCAGTGTCAGGGGGGTCCACAGGGGCAACAGACACCTGTCTTGTGGCAGTATACTCCCCAGGTGGAACAAATATGTCCAAAGCAGTGGGGTTAGACCCATCTTTATTCACTTGAATCTTAAATTTCAAATTATGATGAAACATGTGGCATTTATCAATGGTATGCCAGGTTCTCCTGTTTGTCAGTATGAACACTATCCTTTGTAGGTAATACTCCTTCAGTATTGTTTTCAATAGGGTTTGAAGGTGTAGGTTGCCCAGCAGAACCATCCAACATCACATTAATCGTAGTAACAGTAACAGCAGTGTCAGGGGGGTCCACAGGGGCAACCGACACCTGTCTTGTGGCAGTATACTCCCCAGGTGGAACAGATATGTCCAAAGCAGTGGGGTTAGACTCATCCTTATTCACTTGAATCTTAAATTTCAAATTATGATGAAGCTTGTGACATTTATCAATGGTATGCTCAAATATCTTACAATGGGTACAAACAGAAGGTCTGTGTTCCATGACAATTTATTGTCAATATCCATTATGAGTTGTGCCCAGTCAGACTTCAGTAACATCATATAAAGTAATATCACTTTCCACGAGTATTTTAGCCACAAAAGATCTAGTTAGATTGAAAGTGGGTATATCTAACTTTATAGAGACCTCAATAATGGCCTTAATAGAGTAGAAAACCTGAAGGTGGAACAGATATGTCCAAAGCAGTGGGGTTAGACTCATCCTTATTCACTTGAATCTTAAATTTCAAATTATGATGAAGCTTGTGACATTTATCAATGGTATGCTCAAATATCTTACAATGGGTACAAACAGAAGGTCTGTGTTCCATGACAATTTATTGTCAATATCCATTATGAGTTGTGCCCAGTCAGACTTCAGTAACATCATATAAAGTAATATCACTTTCCACGAGTATTTTAGCCACAAAAGATTTAGATAGATTGAAAGTGGGTATATCTAACTTTATAGAGTCCTCAATAATGGCCTTAATAGAGTAGAAAACCTGATGATGAAAAAGCTGCAGCTTGAGACCAGGTAGACTAAGTCATACCGGTACAGTAATAGTTTCTTGATTTGGGTCGAATCAAGAGACCACTTGAGTAACTTCATTGACTTGTCTGCATTATTAAGATATTTCTTAAAGAAAATTTGGGTGTAGTCTTCAATCACGGTTAGTTAAATCACACATGTCTCTCATCCAAGAGTCTTACTTTCCACTTGCCTACTAAGTTAAAATTATCAATACTCTTTTGAATAACTTCCATAGTGGGTGCCCACATTGAAATTTTATAATAAGAGCAAACTTAAATTTCTCCGTTAGAGTTGAAATTTCTAAGTCAGAGAAAAAGATTGTTGTTTTCCCACATTTCCTGCTTCCCTTCTTAACAAAAGGACAATCATATATACCATCACGACAATCTTTATAGTTTGAGAGCGTTACCCATCACATGAACAAAGGAAGCTTTGTCAGGTTCAACCAAAGAAGAAGGGAGCGTCATTAGAGCAGGGAGATCCACCTGCTGGAAGGCTGTCGACGTACACCTGTTGCGAGGTCCCCGACACGCACACAAACTGAATTTGTCGGGCAAAGAGAGGAAAACGTCAACGTCGAAACAAAAGAATGATGCATATGAAACAGACACAAACGTGAGTCGTCGATGTCGAAGAGATGCAGTAATGTCGGGACGAAGCAGAGGATCAGGAGCGAGAGTCGACGTGGCGTCGACAGCGGCAGTGGGCTCTGCTAAAGTTTCACCAGATGGCGATTCCAGGCGGTGAATCTTCAACTTCTCTCCTCTCCGTCATTTCCCAAGATGACAATTTCACGCGCTCACAGCTTTAAGTCGACGACGCTCGCTCGCGTTGTCTCCCGTTGTCGACAAAGCTCGTTCGCACGTCGACTTCTAACCTGACGCAACTCGCGTCATCTCTCCTCACTTGTAGTCAACGACGTGCCTGTCATCCTACCCTACAGACAATTTCCCCGAAGTCTGCTCGCCTCACTGTCACGGTTCGACAAGCCGCTCAAATCTAACGTGGTCATCTTGCCTGTGGAAATGGCATCGACGCTCCGTTCTTATGTCACTGCCTTTGCCGGCAACTTTGATATTCCTACTCGTGCCCCTCTCTCAGGTTCAGAGCTTGATTTTGATATCGGTAAGTCCTGCAATGTTCCACAATCTTTTCACGAGGCTCTTGAAGGTGATGGTGATTACATTTTCATTAAAAAGCTTAGTAAAAAATAATGGGAAGTGTGTTCTTTTTCTCACTGAGATTGAAGCCAGTAATCCTGTGTCTTCTTGGTGTTTTCCTTTAGTAGGAAAATTCATTTATGGTCGCCCAAAACTTGAGATCATTCGAAAAGATTTTGATGCTATCAATCTATTGGGCAGTTGGAATATTTGTTAACTTGACCGACGACATATACGTATTCAGTTATCTCACGATGCAAATTACACTTGTATTATTTATCATAAAGTTATCAAGATCGACAACTGTTTTATGAAAATCCTGAAGTGGACTATCGATTTTGATCCAAAAGCGGAGTCTTCTATCGTTCTTGTTTAAATAAAGTTTCTAATGTTAAAATTACATTTGTCAACTTAGAAATTCTCTAATTCTTTGCAACTGCTTACGGTAAGTTTCTCAAGGTTGATAATCTTACGCTTACTTTCACAAGACCATCTGTGGCTTGTGTGTTAGTTGAGAGAGATATTACTCAATCAGCTCTGGATGAGGTATGGATTTGAATCAATCACAACGGATACTGACAAAAGATTAAAATAGAATCACATCATACTTATTGCTATTATTGTAGTATGTTTGGTCACAGTTCTACAATATGTTATCGTTTGCATCCTCATTTAAATTCGGATATCGCTAAAGATCAGCCACCTACCATCCCTGCTGAGAAGGTGAAACCCGATCCTCTTTCCAACACCGCAGTTCCTGATGAATAACACCCTATCCAAGCCGTTCTACCTCTGGATGTTCTTGCTTTTGAACACTATTCAAGCTCCTGGTTTGGAGCATGGTACTTTGGAGTCCCATGAAGCATCTCCCCATACATACTACAAATACAAATCCAGACGTGTTTATACCACTCACCGTTATTCAATAAGGCTAACTTACATGTCAAGACACACGAGAGTGCTCATTTGATCCAATAAAAGATTAGCTGGTACAACAAGTAGTTGCTTCTAATGTTCAACAACCTAAACATGTCTGTCACACTTTAGACCAATTCACTGATCATATGAGTCAGTCTTCGAATGAGGAATGACAGGTATATTCCAAGAGGAAGAAGTATGGAGAAAGACTCGAGCTCTGGAACTTATTGGATGATACATTGGTTACTACTAAAAATGGCACTCATCTTGACTTATTGGATGATACATTGGTTACTACTAAAAATGACACTCATCTTGCCAATTTGTTAGCTGGCTCCTTTCTTAGAACTAGAGGCAACGGCAGAGGCAGGGCAAAATTAGGTCACTCTCTAGCTACCTGATACTACATGTTTTGGCATTTTTAGTTTTTTTTGGGATCTCATGTATTTTTTTTTATTTTTTTTTATTTTTTGGTCATGTATTTTTTTTTTTTTTGAAATCATTTGCATATGGTGGTTATCGTGTAGGTAGGGTGTCATGTTTGGGCCCTCTCACCCAATCTATCTGTATCCTTATTTATTTTTAATATATTAGCCATTGGACTTTCTCAAATATATATAAATATATTATCACTTCAAAAATTAAGTTGGCGACGTTAGCTTCACTTGACTTCGACAAATAGATGCTTCAGTGCAAGCGTCGCAAAATTTGTAGGACAATTGAATTGACTTCAATGAACAGGTTTGGCTTCTACTCAAGTTGGGGCAAAGAACCTTACGGCTTCTGCTTTAGCGGGTACAAGATCAGCTTCAACGAACAAAAAGGAACTACAAGCTAAGCATGGACAAATGCAAGATGGAATTTCGATGCTCAACTACGACAAATGCAAAGGGAATTATCGATGCTTGGCTTCGACAAACATGGAATGCATCTTCAATGCACGATTTTGATAAATGTTGGAAGGAGCTTCGATATGATGAGTTATGAGGTGGCTTCAACTATGAAATATAACTAGGGTATACATATATTTTTAATTTTTTATTTCCTAAGTCTTGTTGTTTACAAAATCGTGATGAACTAATCTCTGATGTGGTGTTGATAAGTACCCCAAGCGTGTTTAGGTCCAAAAAAAACTTCAAATACATGTTTTGTAGTATGGGACAAATGCTGGTGTCTGATAGGTGTCTAACACGGGTACAGTACATTTTTAGAAGTGTCGGTGCTATATAGTTAAGATAAAAAAATCCAAGTTATTACAGAGATCAAAAGTTCAACAACCATGTCCTATTTGAAAAGTGAACCCATGATGACATCAAAGATGGAACACACAAGGTTAGGTAAATATCACTCGAAAAGCTCCTATAAATAATGAGTCTCATAAAGATCACACCAAGGATTCCATGAACAAGTCTACCTCAAGCAAGGGAATGGATAATAAGATCCTATCATATTTGGATTCTCACACGTTAGAGATTCAGATATTTTATGGTTTTATACAGATTATAAATAGCACACAAAATATTTTTTTACATTCCTATAAATTTCATAGTTTAGTACTGTGATATGCCCGATACTTATATTTATAACAGATTTGTTATCAAACAAATAGTTATGAGACAAAACATTGATTGAATGAGTGATAGAATGAAATTTATACACGGCGAACATGAAGCGGCTAGCAATAGGTACTTGTGTTTTTTTTCGTATGTGATAATAATTTAAAACAAGTAAACCTTATAGACTAGTGGCTGTTTTGAAATATTGTAAGATATGTTCATAGAAAAAATTATTTTTCATTGCTTTATAAGTTATTAATGTTAGTATAAAGCATTTAAATTTGAATCCAACCATTTATTCCAGCCATAATATTTTGAACATCCAGGCTTGGTTAGACACATTCACCATAAAATCTTTTGAAAAATTCAACAGACCTTTCATATACAAATTTTCACCACCATAAACAACAACCAATCTTCTTGGCATGCTAATATATATGCATTCTCATCATCAATAAAACCCCAACAAGGTAGTGATAACTAATTCTTTTTTTATTACAATATTACAAATAAAAACAACTAACATCAATCATTATGACCAAAAAAAAAAATCAATTTGTCAAAAGTATAACCGTCATTAGCATCTTTTATTGCCCTCTACCATGCTTCAGTATATAGACAAATCCACTCAATTTCCCAAAAGCTAAAACTTTAAATATCAACTAGAGTATTGTTCATCAAAAACATCGTTAGTATATCCCAACAACTTTATGTTCAGCCTTCCATACATTCCTGTTAATAGTCCCAAAATTTTGAATCTTTTCCTCACTTTTTTCTTGAGATATATACTAAAACACTATTTCATTTATTAAAAATGTCATCACTATATTCTTTGCATGGGCAGGCCACACAACATTTGATGATGATTTTCAAGTTTGTAACCTTTATATAGCCACACAACATTTGATGATGATTTTCAAGTTTGTACCCTTTATGTAGGAGCTGGATAAGGCCGGGGATAAGGCTGTATAGGTAGTAGGAGCTGGAGCAAGCTAATTGACATAGAAATGGTAGAGCAGCTTTGCAACTAGAACTTATAAATAGAAGTAGACAAAAAATACACCAAATCTATTGACCTTCTTAGTTTGAAATGAATAATGTGCACATTGGCAGTCAACTCAAATATGCTAGAAAAACTTTCCCACTATTTTTTTATTGTTCGTCTACATAACTCAGTGGCATTTTGCAATATTCTCATAAATATCATATGGAAAATTAATTAATGTCATTTGTTAAGAATATACCCTCTGGCTGAAGTATCGAGTTTGTTCCTTCTGCTCTGTAGCTGTCCTAAAAAGGCCACCCTTGAAAACCTGCAGCAATGCTTTGAACTGAATGAATGATATATAAAAATGAAAAGTGCAAGTGTTTTCGTTTGAAAAGAGAATATAAAGCTAAGAAGTCAATTTTTCACATATATTAAAACACATGCTCGAGGTGAAAATAAATAGAGGCATTCAAATAATATTCATTAGTGACCAATGGCTCATAAGATTTTCAAGAAAGAGTAATGCAGGACAGTTAAGTTTAAAACCAAATGAACCAAGAATTTTAAAAAAAAAAAAATTTTGTAAAATCAATCGTAAATATGTTTAGTAAAAATTTCGTCAAAGACAGTCATATGCAAAATTATTGCAGTTTGCTTCATCCTTAAGAAATCATTTATCAATAAAAAAAATTAGCAGGTCACAAAATTATATTTTCCATCTGATGATGGAAAGACATTAAAGAAAGAGTGAAAGAAACAGGCCTTGCAAAATTACTATGGTATACTAATTTAATGATCAGGAATCAAGTGACTATTAATCTAAGTCGATATAGATTTAAGATGTGGGCTTATCAGACATAAAATATATAAATTCAAGAATTTTCCTTTAAGAAAAACATAATGTTGTAATTAGACAATGAAATAAGCACATTCAAAGTATCATCAGGTTAAAATGCAAAAAGAAAGCATACAATTCATGATAACAAAACGACAAAATAGTAACCATCCAACTAATAGTTAATGATTACGAGGGTAAGCTCTCAATTATGGTGCTTAGCTTGTAACCTCAAAATTAAAGAATGATGATAGATTTATTCTCTTATTTTGATCTCTTCTGGAAAATAGGATTGGAAATCTCCTATTGGCTTGAACAGCAATAGATGATATGCTGAGATTTGATTCAAAATGCTACCATACCAGACTGATGTCAATCTCTTGTAGATGTGTAGTCAATGCACCGCACTCGTCGTAGTGCAACAACTACAGAGTCAATGCACCGCACTCGTCGTAGTGCAACAACTATAGGTCTACATGTCAATTAGTCGGGTTCGGCTAAGCCCAATAATTTTAGGTCCATTACCTTTTATAGGTTGTTGGCCTAGGGGTTTTCACCCCCTAGACAACTAATTCGCTGGTTGAGTTCGGTTGTTCGGAACAGAATAGTCCTTAACCCCTATGGTGTGGGAACTTTGAGATTTCTATCCTGAACCGTTTGTTGCACCTCCTTATGGAGGTAGCATATCCACTTAGATCTATTAAGTTTACAGCAATTTTGTCGTGGTCAGCTTAATTAGCTATAAATTGATCCCCCTACTTATAATCCCTTTATAGCTTACCTGGTGAGCCACGTCGGAAAGATAGTCCCACCGTTAAGTTTAAAATTGCATCTTTTAGTGCGTTGATAATGTCCCACATTGTATGCATGTGAGGGACAAAAACAGTTTGGTCGCGGCACTACATCTTGACTCTGTGATGCCAGTCCCTTTTTTATCTTGAGTTAGCATTTCTGCACTCCCGCCTACTTGCATGGTATTGCTCGTTGCATTGTTGCATTCCATTTTTTATCAAGTTTGTATGAATTGTTGCACACTTGTGTCGCATTTGCTTTCCATGTATTCAGCATGTTCGTGCTTACAGTATTTTCTTGGTATTCACCTCTAACGTCTTTGTTTCAAGGCTAGCCTCTAAATACTTGATTTCACATATTGTGCATTTGCAAGCTTGTGTGCATGACTTGCCTTTTTTTTGGTAAATTCATTTATTTGCCCATATATGTCTAGGTTGTGAGTTAGCACCTTTGACGGTGTGACCTAAGTAAATCCTAGTTGTGCCTGTGGTGGTAATACGGAAAGGAGCATCACCTGATGTATTGACCAAACAAGTGATGTGAAATATTGTATTATTATTCCGAGAGATAACTTTGTTTTGCTTCGCTATGTGTCGAGATTAATGTACTTTACATCAATGTTTCATGCCTTATTAGTGTGCTCTACGTTTCACAACAAAAGAGGCAAAATCATTAGGAAACTTACATGCTACAACTAGGACCATAACTTAAATATCATTTGGCGGCAAACTATACACTCAAAGAACTCTGGTTGTAATCATCTTTTTTTCGTTCCATTTGGCAACAATTCATAGCAGAGGAAATGGGCATTCATCCCAGGCTTACAAAGTTTTTTTGGACAGCAATTTATGGTTGCGGACAAGGATACTTCAATCAAGTTAGTTCAACTACCACCTCTGATTAACCAGAGCCCATGACAACTCTGGATGACAGAATTTGGATATTTTGATCAGGTTTGTCACCATTTACCCCACCATTCGCTCTTGGTGATACATTTAACCAAAACACTCTAATATGCTAATTCTGAATATTTAATAGATTAACACTAACATTAATTGAAAGTGTTCTCTTGTCATCGGGAGTGGAAATTAACTAGAGGCTTGTGCCTGTAGAAAAATTTGAACCATATCAAAAAATGTTGAAATTCTGAGGGAGAAATCTCTAGCTAGTCTCATCTAAAAATTTAAAATGCTTTCCATAGGAAAGTGTCAATCTGCATGCTTGATTGGCAAGGAATTGATGTCCTTTCCTCATAATATAATTCACTTAATTCCTTCCATCTTAATATATTTCACTAAATGTGTTTCATTTTATTAGATATTTTCCTAGTTTTATATTTTTCCTAATTAAAGAGATTCCTAATTTGTTTCCTTCCATTATTATTATTATATGTAGCAAGGTGTAATGCATGGAGATGAGCAAGAAATAAAATTTGGTCAGGTTTTACATGGTATCAGAGCTCACAACCAAATTTCTTGCTCGAGCAGCATCACTTCTCTCCCACTAATTCTAGAAAGGTCGAGATCGACATCCTTGTATTCTTCCAAATCTACAAGCATGGTTATTTAGTGTGATTCATCAGCACTGACAAGCTCCTCGTTGAACTCGATCTAGCCATCGACGCCTCCGTTTACCTCTATCTTCTCCAGTAGCCAGTCGTCTCTTCCATTCGACCAAACTGTGAAACTCTCTGTTCAAAGAGATCATTCGATCACAGACCACAGAACTATACCTCGATCGACTCTTCCGCTTCAGCTCGCTACGCCAATGAACGATCTGGTCCCTGCAACTGATTTGGTTTGCCCTAGTCACCCTCTTATGAATTGTCGGTTTACAAATACTCTCCCCTTGGATCAACCTTATGGAAACTAAGAGGTATGCACCTCCCCCCTAGTTCTTATTCACTCGTCCAATCAAGCGAACGAACTAAGGTCCTCGTCACATTTTGTTCGAGCAGCAAGTCTTCCATATTCGTGCTTCACAAACTTATCATGGTCAAACACAGCATGCCTTCACAACCTTCTTCCTTGGAAGTTCCTTCGAGATCCAAGCCTACATCTTCAGCCTCTATCCTTAATAACTCCTCTCACCTAGTCACAAATTATAATCTGCATGGTCATAATTTTCTTCAATTGTCATAGTTTTTTTGTATGTCCCTTCGAGATCCAAGCCTACATCTTCAGCCTCTATCCCTAATAACTCCTCTCAGCTAGTCACAAATTATAAACTGCATGGTCATAATTTTCTTCAATGGTCATAGTTTTTTTGTATGTCTATATGTGGAAGAAGAGATGGACATCTCACAGGTGAAATTACGACTCCACAAATGTCATATTTCAAATATCGGGCCTGAAAGACTGAAAACCACATAGCTATGTCATGCATAAAAAATTTTCATGACAATGAAAGTTAAACAAAACTTTCTACTTTATATGAGCTAAAAGGGTAAGAAAGGCTGAACGTAAAACCTACTGTAGCACTGAAAAACTCCTCCGAGTTATTTGAGAGAGAGATCAGACTACAAGATTTACAATAAGGAGAATTGAGTGTTACAGAATATTCCAACACCCTGACACCCTCTTAGTTGCAATTGGAAATGTATCAAATCTGCTTTTGAAAATGTTCTGATTACCACATTATTTAGGAGAATTACTGGAAAAAAAAGAACCATCAAATTTCTCATTTGCCTTAATAAAGATCTACTCCTTGGCCTCAATAAAGATCTGGATAAAATCAATGTGATCGAGTTCCTCCGGATTTCTATGGAGGAGTGTAGGTGGAACCAACGCCCTCCGGACAACCCAGACATTGCTTGTTTCCTAGAGTTCAAACAGGTTTTGTTTCATTTTGTTCCTCATTCTTGTAACAAGGCTGCCTGTTTTTTGTGCTCAAAAAGCCTTGGTTGATAGTTTCTTTTTTTTGTCTAGGAATATGTCGAACGAGAAGAAATGAATATATGGAGGTCTACATTGAATTATGGAGAGAAAAACTTGAATTATGGAGGTCTACATTGGAGTCTAAAGGCCTTCGTTTAAGTAGAACTAAAACTGAATATATGGAATGTAATTTTAGTAGTAATAGCTCTAGTGACAGAAGTGTGACTTTGGGTGATCAAATTATTAAAAGGTGTGAACGATTTAGATATCTTGGGTCCCAATGGAGAAAAAGGATTCATGTAGCCGACCCCACGTAGTGGGATTAAGGCTTTGTTGTTGTTGTTGTTGTTGTTGTTGAATATGTCGAACGAGTTTTTTACTATGTCAAAACAGGATAGAGTCCATACTTTTAATGCCCAAGAAGAATAGTTTTGTACATTTTTTGTAACCATTTGACTTTATAGAGGAATTCAGTTAATGTGTCATACTTTAAAATTATGGGAGAGGGTAAATGAACATAAGTTAAAACGTATTACAAAGATTTCTCATAATCAATTTGGATTTATGTAGGGCAAGTCTACTTTGGATGTTATACATTAACTGAGAGGTTTGATGGAGAAGTACAGAAAGAATAAGGAGAATCTACACCTGATTTTATTGATTTAGAAAAAACTTATGATAGTATTCCAAGAGAAGTCCTTTAGAGAGTTTTAGAGAAGAAAAGTGTTAATATGACTTATAATCAAGTCATTAAAGATATGTATATTGCAGAGTCGTTACTTGTGTGAACAGAATGAGGATTGACCAAGTATTTTCCTACTTCAGTTGGATTACATCATATATGGGCTTTCAACAACAACAACAACAACAACAACAACAAAGCCTTAATCCCACTACGTGGGGTCGGCAAAAGGATGTACCTAAGTGTATGTTTTTCGCTGACGATATCCTTCTTGTAGATAAAACTAGAGATGAGTTCAGGAAAAACTTGAATTATGGAGGCTTCGTTTGAGTAGAAATAAAATTGGATACAAGGAATGTAAGTTATGTAATTTTAGTAGTAGTAGTAGCTCTAGTGACAGAGTTTTAACTATGGGCAATCAAATCATTAAAAGGTGTGAAAGCTTTAGATGTCTCAGATCTATTGTTCAAAGTGGTGGTGAAATAGATGGAGATTTTATTAGTAGAATTCAAGTTGATTGGTTGAAGTGGAGGAATGCATCAGGCCCATTGTGTGATTGAAAAGTACCACTTTGACTGAAAGGAAAATTTTATAAGATGGTGGCGAGACATGCAATGCTCTATGGTGTAAAATGTTGGTTTTTAACAGAGAAACATAAAAATAAATTTGTGTTGTTGAGAGGAGAATGGTTAGATGGACGAGTGGCTGTGGCATCCTTAGATACAAAATGTGAAATGAATATATTTGTGACAGGGTTGATGTAGCATCAG
The DNA here is from genome assembly GCF_001263595.1 of Phalaenopsis equestris. Taxonomy (NCBI): domain Eukaryota; kingdom Viridiplantae; phylum Streptophyta; class Magnoliopsida; order Asparagales; family Orchidaceae; genus Phalaenopsis; species Phalaenopsis equestris. The sequence continues at coordinate 118,326 of NW_018165214.1, forward strand.
CGATAGACAAGATTAGATAGAGTCACCTTAGATGGGTTGGTCTCACATTAAACAGGTCACATTAAACATCGACAATCTGATGATCCGATTAGGAGAGTAGATGTTTTAGATTCAACTTATGTTAAGAAAGGCAAAGGTAAAGCTAAAAGGAGTTGGGTATTATAGAAAAAATAAACTTAATTTATTAGAATTAAATGAAATTATGACATTTAATAGAACACAATGGAGCAAAGGGATTCATGTAGCAGACCCCACTTGGTGAGATAAAGGTCTGTTGTTGTTGTTGTTGTTGTTTTACTTTATATTAATGCAAAATGAACACCCTTCACTAATAAAATCAGGCGGAGAAACATGGGAAGAAAACTCATTTCTACCATTTGTCAGCCTTTGCAAAAGTTTGGAAGGAAGAGAAAAATAAATTGATAATGACATGTGTTAAAGGATTAGTCTTGTAGACTCAAAACAACTCTCAAATTAGCAAGCCTAATAAAGGATGGCTATGGTGTGATCATTGTTAGAGAGTTGGGCATGTGAAGGAAAAATATTAAAATTACATTATAAGAGTGCATATTAGAAGTCGTCTAATGCAATATATAATAAAGAAAACCGTGCAAATGATACCATCACAACCAACAACAATTCAGAATTCAACATGTTCAGTAAAGAGCAAATTGAGGTACTGCAGAAAATATTTAGTAGTTCCAGTTCTGGATAACTATCACATTCCTCTGTTCAACAACATATCAATTTGTTTCCACACCAAGGTTTATTATCCCATGCTTTTAATGTCCAAAGAAATAAATTAAAATCTTGGATAGTTGACTGCGAAGCCTCAGATCATATGATGGAAGACATCAACCACTCTGCAATTCAAATAGTTGATGGTTCATTCTAACCAGTAGCGAGAATTGGATCAGTTGAATTGACAATGGATCTTCATCTCGACTTCATTTTTTATGTTCCAAAATTAAATTCCAATCTCATGTTAATTAGCAAACTTATTTTTGACCTAAAATGTGTGACTAAATTTTATTTCAATGATAGTGTTTTTCGTTTTGCGCATTTGGGGAAGATGATCGGCACTACAGAGATGAAAAACCGCTGGTTACATTTCTGCCTCCCTTCAAAGGAAACGAGAATGCAGAATGCCCATGCATGCGGAAAACCTTAGAAAAATATCATAGGGAAGAAAAAGAATGTTAAAAATATCATGAAGGTGGAGATTATACTTTCCTTCTAAAGCACCCAATAATGAGGTTCGACTCACAGACCTATCGCTCATCCCGTCTGCTACAGTAATTCGGTTACAGGACCCTTCAGACGAGCAAAATTGAAAGTCGAAGAGGGGAGAAATGAAGGGAAACGCGGCATATAAACATGATCCCAATTAATACAGACCTATCGCTCATCCCGTCTGCTACAGTAATTGGGTTACAGGACCCTTCAGACGAGCAAAATTTAAAGTCGAAGAGGGGAGAAATGAAGGGAAATGCGGCATATAAACATTATCCCAATTAACCCCTTCCATTTAATCATATCTAGTCGTTGCATGTGCCCCTAAGGGCAAATAATATCGACCAGCTACAATAATGGAAATAAGGGAGTTATTAGGATTAATTAAAATATTTAGTATATACTTGTAATGATTTATATCTTCCCATACATGTTATATCAATTTGATCTATTGAACGAGTAGAATTTTATAAAATTGATTCGGATGCGACATTTGGGGGTATGTTTTCGCTGTGCTAAAAAATTTTTATGATTTCTCAAAATTTGGTGTTGCATATCTGTGATAGAGTGAAAGATAGACATCTCACACGGGAAATATCTGCTCCATAAATGATAGACTCCAAATACCAGGCCTGAAAAATTGTCGACCACTTGGTTATGACATAGTTCATAAATTTTATGACCATAAAATTTGGAGAAAAGTCCTTGCTCCATGGAAGAGTTAATGTAGCATGGGAGATTGTACATGAAACCTACTCTAATACTGAAAATTCTTCATAATTATTTGACGTTGACACAAGAGTACATGATTTATCACAAAGAGAATGGAGTATTACACAACATTTTAACACTCTCACAGGCAGTTGGCTATAATTAAACATGTAAAAGATTTATTCCTGGAAATGCTTCGATGACTACCTTACATAGGAAGATTAATGAATAAAAAAGACAATCAAATTCTTATTTGGCCTCAATAAATACCAGTTGAAGTCAGGTGGGAATCATGAGAATTAAAACCCAATCATACCATTCGAGAGGTTTTTGCAGAAGCTCAAACGGAGGAGAGCAGAAAAAAGTTGATGATGACAGACAACTATACCACATCATCTATTAAAGGGTCAACTACGTATACTCACAATTCCTCTCAAAATAATATGTCTAAAAAAGGACAATCATGGTGGAGTCATTGTAAGAAACTTCATCATCCGAAGGAAAAATATTAGAAATTACATGCCAAACTTGCAGATTGGAAGTCATCTAATGGAAGATATGATAGGGAGAATTCAGAAAATGTTTCAGTCACTACCAACAACAATAAGTAATTGAGTATATACACCAAGGAGAAAATTGAGGCACAGCTAAAAATTTTTTATCATCGTTTCAATCTAGATAAGTACCACAATCCTTTATCGAGCAACCTACCAACATGTTAGCACACCAAGATAACTTATCTCATGCTTTAATTGTCCAAAGCAATAAACCAAAACCATGGATAGTTGTCTCTGAAACTTCAAATCATATGATAAGGGATAACAATGTCTTCAAAAATTAAAACTCATGCACCAATTACTCTGCAGTCAAAATAGCTAATGATTCATTCACATTAGTAGCAGGAACTGGATCAGTGGAATTAACAAACGATCTTCACATTAACTATATTCTTCATGTTCTAAAATTTGACTACAAATCTACTTTCAATCAAAAAACTTACTCGTGATACAAAAATGTGTGACTAGTAATCCAACCTTTGAAATATTTAAATAGTGGATTCAAAGAAGGTGATTCATAGTGTTGAGATCTATGGTGATATATATTTTCTCAAAAAAAAATCTAATAGTACATTCATCAAATTGTATTTCTGAGTTTAGTTCAAGTTCTATCTAGTTTACAATTTTAAGTTCATTTTATTTGAAAGTCAAGTCATGCTAAGTCATTGTCAAATTAATCAGCCAAATTTTGCATACATTGAAAACATATTTTCACATTTGCTTATTAATAAAAAAGTCTAATTTCTATCAATGTAAAATTTATCACCTTGCAAAACATACTATGTATGTATATTCTAAACTAAAATATAAGCCTTTACGTTCTTTTTATGTAATTCACAGTGAAATCTAGAAACCCTTATCAAAAATATAAATAGGGTATAAATATGTGTATCATTCACAAATGATCATACAAGAACAACATGAGTATTCCTTGTGAAAAAAAAAAAATTCGAAATATTCAACATATTTTAATCCTTTCATTCTATGATCTACACTCAATTCCAAAGTAAAATTCAAGTTTCTAAAATGGATAATGCTAGAAATTATTTAATTTCATTTTTTTGTCTTTTAACTTTCCAAACATGGTATTATTCAAAAATTTTTTTATGTAAATACTCCTTAACAAAATGGATCATTGAAAGGAAGAGTAGACATTTACCTGAGATGGTCTGGCCATTATATTCTTTAATTATGTGCATAAATACTTTGGTGAGGAAGATATACTCCAAGCCATATATCTCATCAATAGGATATGAGTCGAGTCCTTAAATTTCAAATTCCTCATAATGTTGTCATCAACTCCAATTTACATATCCACTCTTTTTCTTCGAACTTACCATTGAAAATTTTTCATTACTCTGTATTTACTCACATCCACTAACAGCACCAAACTAAACTTGACCCCAAGTCTCTAAGATGCACATCTTCCTCAAATGCTCCTCTGATCGAAGAGGATATAAATGTTACTCTCCAATTACTAAAAGAATATACAACTACAAGGATGTCACCTTCTTTGAGAATCATTCTTACCTTCTTAAATCCAAAATTCAAGTGAAGAACTCCAGGGAATACCATCTTTGAGACCTTCTCAAAGTTACTCGGGTCATTTTTCTTCAAATAAATCAAATCCTGCAACTCAATTAAATCCTATCACTCAACTAGCTCCACTTGAAGAATCAAACTCTGCACTGAAACAACCTCAATTGTCTCTACTTCACCTCAACTTGACAGAACTGATTAGAAATTTTATGCCAAGACTGTTAAACATGTAAAGGACACTATGCAGACTCGAGAATGTCAAAAACGGGAAGTGAATTCTCCAGCACATTTGATAATCATATAGATTCCGGGAAGTGAATTCTCCAGCACATTTGATAATCATAATGATATAGATTTTTTATCTCACGACTCTCTTGTATTGTTGGGTGATGACTCTAATCAACAAATTGCAAATAGAAAAAGTGACCGAAATTGGCTTGTCATTCGATCGAAAGATATGTAACTTATAGAAAGTGGCCACCATCTTAAAGAGCTTTAGTGACAAATCTTGATAGTGTGTAAGTTCCCAACATTATGTAAGAGGCTCTAAAGATTCCAGCATGGCAACAAGCATTTAAGAAAAAAATTCAGAATTTAGAAAAAAAAAAACACGTGAACAATTACAGAGTTAGTTTATGAAAAAATATTATAGGATGCAAATGGATATCACAATCAAATACAAAGGAGATGAATGTATGTATAGAGATATTCAAAACCATACTAGTAGCCAAGGGATTCACACATCACTTAAAGAAGGAAAAAAATAAAATATTGTCCCTAAGAATAGTGCAGAATCTAAATATCATACTTTAGAACTAAGAATATCTGAGGGAATGTGGCTTCAAATGCAATAATGAAAACTTAAGGTTGAGGAAAATAACATAATTATGATGTTCAATGACAGTTAAGCTATTATTAGTATTGCAAAAAAAACAAAGCTCCGTGAAAAAATAAAATACATCGAGATTGACCAACACTTCATCTCAGAAATGGCTAACAATGAAATTACTTGGTTAGTTATATTCCAATAAGACTTCAGATAGTTAATATTTTCATCAACGCACTACCAAGGTTTAGTCATAATAAACTGAACACCAAATTTGATTTGTGTAATATATACAACCTAGCTCGAAAGGGAGTGTAGGAAGTAACTGACATGTGTGCTCGATTAGGAAGGAAATTATTTTCATTACTCGGTTTATATTTTAATATTTGCCTTTTTCTTGAAATAGACATTGTCAATTTTTCTATTTTTGTAATTTGGTAGGATACCTAATTCAAAGGGATCAATACTGATTTCCTATTTTTGTGGACCGGTGTGTTGGCCACTTTCTTACATATAGTAGGGTGTAATTCATTATATGGGTTGACAAAAAAATTCTCAAAATTCTTCATTAAATATGTTAAAGCCAAATATCATGAGATTTCTAGGATAATGACGAATAAGAATCAAAATAAAAATGAATAGATGCATATATGTGATGGACTAACAAAATATGATAAAGACATTTAACTATTGTATTTAATTCTGGCAATCTTTTCACTGATATCTTATGAAATTGCATTTTATGATCAAGCATCAAATAGTATCCATTTAATAATACTGCCATACTAAGCTTGTTAAAATTATAAATGGATATGCTCACGTTTTAATAATACTGCCATACTAAGCTTGTTAAAATTAAAAATGGATATGCTCACGTTAATCACTGATCACTAAACATATCATTTATTTTTTTATATTTTTAAATCTTAATTTAACATTACTTTGTCTCATTGTGCGTAGAGATCACAACATATTATAATTATGATTTTTAGGGAAGGGAATGGAGAAAGTAGATCGGTACTTAGGTGACAAATCTAATTTTATAACTTTTTATACAACTATGGAAACTTATATAAGACAATTGTATTTGGCATAAATAATTACTTTTGGACCGTATTTAACTTTGATTTATTTACAAGTTTATTTTTTTATATGAGGATTAGTTTATACACGAATCCATTTTAGCTATATCATTAGCATGAAAAATGACCTTACTTCAAGTTAACCTACTGCAAAAAAAGGTTATTTTTCTTGGCCATTGGACACCGAAATCCTACCTAACATCAATGTATATGAATGAGAGTTTGTTAGCGCAATTAGGCATCTATTGGGACATAGATTTTGTTCAAAATTTGATAGACTTGAAAAATAATGTAGTCATTATACTAAATTATACAAATCAACATATACTTTATGAATATATTATATAAATAAAATGACCAGGATGCCGCCGGAGAAGCCCCGAGAGATATAGATCTCATTAAACACTCAGTTAATCATATCCATCCAATTTGAATCAGCAAGTATTTCTTAAAATTTGGAATCCAGAAAATAAAATGATCCTAGGTTCATGGATCTTACCGATGGTCATAAGGCCTCTCCTAAATTTTACCTAAAAATTACAAAAAAAAAAAGAAACTTCAAAATCAGTTTTTTTCACTTAGGCAGCATTTCTAAAGGTATGGGGCAAATCCAAAACAAAATTGAATGTATGTGTCATAGGAACAGTTGATGCTGATGCTACATATTTGAATGAAAAGGTGCAATATATCAGACCTGCATTTTATATATTTTCTCTTCAACAGTTCCACAGGTCATCAACCTATAAACAAGCACATCTCTTTCTTGCCCAATTCGATAAGCACGATCCACACTTTGGTTGTCAGTGCTGTAGATAAATCAATAAGAAAATTATAAAATTAGAAAGTAGCTCAAGCCATTCAGAAAGAGGACAGCAAGTTCATCACAAATGCAATTAAATTAAAAAAAATAGAAGAATACAATTATTTCTACATGAATTATTTTAGCAATATTTCAATATTCAATAAGAGAGAAAAAAAACTTAATAAATTGAAATGAGAAGCTTAACAGCAGAATGACAGAATGCCAAATCTCATGGATTAGTGAAGCATTCATCCATCCAAATCTTATCATCGTTAGGGTAATGAGACTAATTGAAAACCTTGAACAAAAGAGGAACAGATTTTCAGAAACTTTAATGCAGCAATATATCCACCCAAGATATGTTGAAAAAAAGTTGTCAAGTATTGAGGCTCTTCAGATCAAGAAAGCACAGCATGCATTCTCAAATTAGGTATCGAAAAGTTTTTCCCCACAGAAAAAATTATCAGCTCAAAGTCCAGAATTTATAATTGATTGTTTTATGGACAGATTACAGTCAATCAAAATAGCATTCTGTATGATATAAATACATATATTTAAGAAATGAAAATTGAAATCTAACTTGAATTGAAATATGTGAATACTATCAATTGCAAGAAAGAAGTCTCCAAATATTTTTAAATTACCATCGGTACATCCTAAATAATAGAACTACCCTCTTACAACACATCAAAACTGTTTAATTCAACAAAGGAAATATAAAATAAGCAAGGTCTGGTGAAAGAAAAAAATGACAAAAGGTTCCTTAATTTTTAAATCTGAAGTTATTTGAAAATATTGATGGTTGGCATTAGACTTGCAAAGAATAAAAACATAACAAATTGTGCATGTTAAATGGTAAGTTGGACTTGTATGAGACTGAACATGGGTCACCTTGGATTCCATGCCGGATCAACCACAATGACACGATCTGCTTTGGTAAGAGTTAAGCCGAGTCCTCCGACTTGTGAAGTTAACAAAAATATAGGCGCCCCACAGCCCTCTTGAAAATCCTGTGCTAGTGGCAAAGTTGACTTTCTAGGACAGCAAACAAATGAAAAAATCAATCTATTTATAAGCATGAACAATGGACCTTAACAATCTTCTCTCTATCAGAAATTTTGGTCGTTCCATCAATTCGTAAGAAGTTGTATCCCTTGGAAAAAATGGCCTCCTGCAAAGTTGAAACAAATAAAAATGATGTATTTAGAATTCCTACTATGAAGCCTAGTGCCACTGTCATAAGAATTCAACTCATATCAACACATGAAACAAAATATTCCCAAAGATAAGGTTGCTAGAAACATTTCCAACAAGCGCAAAAAGGATCATTTCAAGAATAATGTTCCTAATACAGTGATTGAGTTAATATCAGTACAATTAAGTGACCACACATCATAACACTACAAACAGTAACCAAAAGCTTAATTGACGCAATAAAAAAATTCCTTAAAGTGAAATAAATGAGCCATCAAAAGCCAAAAACAGCAGCAAAAACATATTCAAAGCCTTTCTCAAAATTATACCCCATTTTTTGCACATCCTAAAGGTTGACAAAAACTATTTTTATAAAATTCCGCAATTGATCTCCATTATTTTATTACCTAAATATATATATATATAATTAATATATTAGCTTTTATTAATAAATTCTTAATAAAATTATTTTTCCTAAAATTTTTATTTAAATTAATGTTTATTTATTTAAATGTTACAGTAGCTTTCCCAAACCCGCGAATGCAAAGTTTAAGCCATTTAGATGGCTAGGATGAATTATTATAATTGCATGTAAATTGTTAATTGATACTAATACTTATTCACATGAGCCTAATCCGATTTTTATCCCAATTCTCCTTATCCCTTCACAGCACCGTAGCTGAATATAAGGAGGAATGGAGCGGCTCTCGGTCAAGAATAGAGAAGAAATAAATTAGACAGCTAGAGCAACTCTGGACCAAGGGAGAAGAAGAGGAAACAAAAGAGAGAGAATTGGACGATGTGAAGCGTGAAGTTTTCACTGATTATCAGAGTCTAAAATACATTTTCACATAAAAAAAAATGGAATTTGAGACACAAGAGATGGCCAGAAATTATTAAGAATTGTGATCTGGACAAATAGTATTATCCTGGTCGAGCAAAGTAATTCTTCATACTTTGAGCTGTAAATCCCCATGTAGTTTAAGTTGGATTATTTCTGAAGAAGTGAAATTGGTTAAAAAAATTGATGTCTTGCAGAAGTCAAAAGACCAAGTGATATAATATATTTATATCAATTAACGGTGCAGTCAACTCTAATAGATAGAATCAAGGCAACATAGAACGTTAGCAGTGAATATCTGAAACTCCTAGAGCAACTTCAATCAAGAAAGAGGTTGGATATGCCTATTGATGAATATGATATTATCGGAACCAAGTTGGAGTTTTGGATACATTTTGATTCTAATTTGAGACAGGAAACTATACATGAATCTCATCATTCAGAGTACACAATTCATTCAGGCAGCACCAAAATATACAAAGATTTGAAGTTAATATTTCGATGGCCATGAATGAAGAAAGATATTGTTGAATGTATCAAAATGCCCGACTTATTAGATTTTCAAGGTCGAGCACTGTTGACCTCATTTTTGAGGTCATTTCTTTTTTTCTTAGGGTCTTGGGATCTAACTCTAGGAGTTCCTATTGACCATCTTAGAAAACTAGAATTAGGACCCACCCTTTTAGAAAGTCTAACCACTTCTTATTTTCGTTTGATGTCTAGCATTTTTTGCACAAGACCATCGTTTTACGAACGAGCGATTATGGACTATTTTGTGAAGACTCAAGGAAAAAATTCTTAATAGAACTTTAAGCTTTTCTTGAGGGAGAGGTGCTGCCATTTTATTTGTTTTTATCTTGTATGCTGCAATTTTTTTTCTGGAATCTTGTTTTCTCTTGAGAAAATTCTAAAAGGAGAGGAATGGATTTTAATTGAACCTAAAAGATGGGTGAAAATGTGAACTTCTCCAGATGACCTCCGACGACAAAATGGACTGCGTCAACTCGTCCGGGATACTAATTTTGGTAGGAAAGGACACACATATTGTCATATTTTTGACACGAGAAAATTGGCATGCAAATCGATGAATTCGTCAAAACGACTTCCGGTGGCAAAACGGATCGCGTCAATGCGTCCGGAGCGTCAAAATTACCTAAAAGGAACATTCATTTTGTTGTATTGTGACGCACGAACAAAAAGGGTACTAATCAAATTTTATGTTAAGAAATATCAAATATTTTATATATTTATCATTTATAATATCAGGATTTATAACCCTAAGTCATTTTCTACCTTTACCCACACACGACATTCCTCTGCCTCGACCGAGAGCCGCTCGGGCGGAGCCCTAGCTTCCGCACGCGTCTCCTCTCCCGCGATCGGCCGCACTCGAGCCTGACGATCGAACCCTCGTCCGCCTCGTCTCCTACATCTCTTCCCTCACACGCTGCATTCCACTGCTGTTCGCGCACGCGGCTCGCCTCCTCGAGCTCCACTCGACTGAGCAGTTCTCCAACTGCGAAGTTCCACCTGGCCGACTCTTCCTCTGCCCTAGGCTGCATTTCCTCTTGCCTTAAATCTTTCTCATCCTCTCCCTTTACATGATTTCCTGACCAAGGAGGCTGGTAGGTGGCTTCTTTGCTCCTTTCTCTGCTATAAAAACCCCACTTTGGGGGAGGGTCTAAGGTTGGCCGAAATTTTCTTGAGGGAGAGGTGCTACCATTTTATTTGTTTGCTGGAATTTTTTCTGGAATCCTGTTTTCTCTTGAGAAAAGTCTGAAATGAGAGGAGTGGCTTTTGTGCTGTTGTGAGGCTGGTTCTTTTTTCTTTGCTGTCCGAGAGACTATTTTCTTTCTTCTTTACTGTGGGAAGTTTTGGGGGAGAAAGCTCTACTAACATCTTATCTAAAATTTGATTTTTGTGTGTTGGGGTGTGGAGCATCCGTTGGTGGCTGTTTCTCAAAGCTTTCAAGAAGAAAACTCTGTCGAAATTTCTGTTTGACTAGCTTCTGGTGTGCTGGAAGTTTAAAGGATTTGCCGGTTGCTATTTTTTTTGAAGTTTCTTTTTTAGAAGATCTCTTTGGGAGGCATTTCATTGGATCTTTCTTACATTTTCTTTTGCTTTAAGTCGGCATTAAGAGGTATTTTTCTTCCCTCCTCTATTTTACACTATTTCGGATGGCATCTAAAAACATCTCCATTCTCCAATAAAAAAGTATTTAGAAGTGAAGCTTAGGCTTATTTTGAAATTTAAGCATGGATACTCACTAGAAATGGTGAAAACAAAGAATGTGTGGGTTGTCTTTGTTCTTCTTGCTTGAGATATTTGGAAGTATCGTAATGGTGGCTTTGAGATGAGATTTGCCCCTCTTGAAATGCATGTTAGAATGGGTTATCAAACTCCTTTATTATTCATGTTAAAAAATGAATGATTAGCTCAAGCTCATCTGTTTCATGCTACCTATTACTGTTTGAAACATATGTTGGAAATTTTCTCTGTT
>NW_018165214.1:129710-131648 GCF_001263595.1 Phalaenopsis equestris
TCTTAGGTTATTCTTGGGGTATTCTCAGGTTATTTCCGGGGTATTGTAAGGTTATTGTTTGGGTATTTTTAGGTTACTCTCGGGGTATTGTAATGTTATTATCAGGGTATTGTTAGATTATCCTTGAGGTATTCTAAGGTTATTATTTGAGGTATTCTAAGGTTACGGTTAGGGTATTCTAAGGTTACGGTTAGGGTATTGTAAGGTTACTCTTGGGTTATTCCACAAGCAGATAACAAAATTTTGTACTCAACAGACAGATAAATTACAAACCATATATCTACAACTTTCAATTGGAATAATGTTATATGAACTTGTACATTGATACAGATAAGTTAATGTGGGTATAACACGTTATAACAGGTGAATTATATTGGGCACAGAGCATGTTGGATTCGGTGTGACAATTTCCTGACTCAGAGAGTTTGACGCCGCAATCGTATTTGCGTCGTAATTCCTGTGCGATTCTTGTGTCATATATGTTTCTTGATTTTTTCCTACGAACAGTGGTAAAATAATAAGACAATTAATTTTACATATAATCGTTAGTATATGGAATGTAGAATGGTAAATATATGTAATGTAGAGATATATACCTTTAGCTCTCTTATTTTTTTCCCAGTGTCCTTACAACCTCGCATTAGAAATATCTTTCGGTCTCATTTTTGCAGGATCATTCACATTGCAGTCACTGTTATGGGATTTCCTCTTTTTGTTTGGCCTATTTGGTTTAGGATCATTCTTATCTAATATATCCTCAATACCTTCGGACCCTGTTTCAATAATTCAATTATATATGTCTCGGCACGTTCATTTCTGTTAGCTTTATTAATTAATTGGTAGGCAAACTTTTGAGTATGTAACCGAAATAAGATTCCTCTGGATGTGCCAGAAATTTGAGCCCGAGAGTTTTTCATATGTTTGTATTCAAAACTATAAAAGATATATTTCTTTGCCTTAGCAGACCATCTGAATAACAAACATTTCTCGGGAATCTTTGTTATATTATTAGCATTAAGGACGCGTATACAGTGAGAGCAAAGCAGACCTGTCATTTCGAATTTCTTGCAACTGCAGGTGATGTCGCAATTGAGTCTATCAAATGTAACAAGTCAGGCTCTACTTGTGTCCTGATTATCCAAACCTCTAACATAGAATTTGGATGGACTCTCAACTGAGGAATCGACTGTCAATCCACATAGCCCGTGAAGTAACTTTTCCTCAAACATAGAGTAGAGTTTCCGGGTATAATATGTTGCAGCTTGTCTCAACACTTGGCTTGTTTTAACTGTCGGTGTAATAACATTTTGAAAGCTTTTGAAGTCTTCATCCTTTTCGTTCCTTCTCCATGACTTCATAATATTTTCTAACCCCAGAAAGCAATCTGTTAGTGAACTAGTGGGCTTAGATGCATCATGACAAACATTATTTGTGGACTCACTTCTTTGAGTAGACAAGATTCTCATTCCAAAAATTTCTTTATTGAATGCAGTTGACCAGTTATGTCTTATACGGTACAATGTATCTAGCCACATGTTGTACAAGTTTTCTTGCTCGATCATTAGAGCCCAAGTAACTTCGAACTCATCTTTTGAATCACACTTGCTTATGCATTTATAAAATGGATTGTTAACGCTCTTGTACGTCACACCGTAATGAACTTTCGACGAGAATTTCTTATAGATATGTTATTGGCATAATCAATGTCTAGTGAAAGAAATACAATCTGCAATAGCTCTTGTCATTGCTTGATCCAGATCTGTAAATATTGTAATTGGATGCTTATCATCCATTATACGAATGAAGGTTTTGAATAACCACTTGAACGATTCTATCATCTCGTCAGATAAAAAACCAACTTCGAATAGAACGTTTTGTCGATAGTGGATAATCCCAATGAAAGGAGCACAGCATAAATTATACTTATTCAAACGGTAG
>NW_018165214.1:133324-140679 GCF_001263595.1 Phalaenopsis equestris
CGTAGCGCACCGTACGGGGACCTGAGGGAAAAATTCGTTCAATCAATACATATGCCTGAATGGAAATGAAGGAAATTGCGATGAATTTTCATATGAAATTTTCCAAATTCAAGAAGGGACGTGATAGCATCTGGGTAATTATTGACATCTTAACATAGTTAGCTTATTTCATGCCAATTAGGCAGAACATTCCGTTGAAAAATTGGCCAAATTATATGCAACAGAAATTATTATATTGCATGGTGTTCCGAAAATTATTATTTCTAACATAGATGAAAAATTCACATCCAAGTTATGGAAAGATATTATGGGAGGTTTGGGTACGCATTTACATTTTAACACAATTTTTATCCACAAACTGATGAAGAATCAAAAAGTACATTCGGGCGTTAGACGACTTATTGAGGATAGTTCCTTGACTTTGGAGGCAGTTGGGAAGATTATATCTCAATAATTGAATTCTCCTACAATAATAGCTATCAAACCATTATAAAAATGGCTCCCTATAAAGAGCAGTATGGAAGAAAATGCAGAACTCCACTAAGTAGGGCTGATGTGGGTGAACATCAAATATTAGGTCATGATCTAATTGATGAAGCCACAAAAAAAATAAAATTAATTAGAGACTGATTGAAAGTCGTTCAAGACCGACAGCAAAAGTATTATGACCCAAGGCACAGAGTAGAGTTTGAAGTTGGTGATTTTATATTTCTAATTGTCAAGCCAATGAAATGTACAGCCAGATTTAGTCGAAGTCGTTGAGTTTCAAGTACATCAGTCCTTTTGAAGTCATCGAATGGATTGATCAAGTTAGGCCACAGGCTAAGCCTTACATACTAATTTGTCAGACAATCATAATGTGTTTCACATTTCACTCTTAAGGAAATGGGTTTCAAATGCAGACCAATGAATTTCACATGAAGATATAAAAGTACAGAATAGTTTAACATATATTGACGAGCCCGAAAAAATTTTAGAAACAGATATTAACAAGTTGAGAAATAAACACATTCCTTATATTAAAATAAAATATAAGTACATGCCAAAAAAATAATCTACATGGAAAAAAGAGCAAGAAATTCGACAAAAATATCCTTTTCTACTCCGAGAAAACTCAGATAGTTCAAGAATGAAATTTTTATAAGAAAGTGAGAGTTGTAACATTCAATTTTAAGAAAACAAGAAAAATTTTGACAATTTTAAAATATACCCCATTTTTTGCATCCCTGAAAGTCGCCCAAATTATTTTTATAATGTTCTACAATTTTGTGTCAATAAAATTGAAATATAATACTATATATAATTTATTAACATAAGTGATTTTAGAAAAATAACTAATTAAATTAATCAAATAAATCTTACTCATTAATTAATTTAAGTAATCACTGATTTATTAAACATGTTACTTTAGCAAAAGAGAATTTCACTTATCAAGTCATGCAACAGCCTGATTGAATCTACCGAAATGACAAAAGAGAATTTCCCTTATCAAGTCATGCAACAGCTTGATTGAGGGACTGTTTGGGGCAGCTGCAGCTTATTGAATAATTTGTCAACAAGCTGATTAAAAATAATCTGCTGATAAGCTAAGTGTGGTGACTATTATAAATTTTTATATTTTTGGAAATGTCAGACCGTTGCCAGAGAGCTGTCACCGCAGCGTTTTCAAAACGCATAAGCTACCTAAATGCAATTTACCCAAACAGTCCAGGTGCATTTTTAAAACGTCACTGCACCAAATAAGCTCCCCAAAACAGACCCTGAATCTAACGAAATGAACTAATTTCAATTAAGTAAATTTAATATATCTATGTATATACATATCTATTAAACTAAAATCCAATCTAATTTCTTCTCTATCAATCTTCCTGGTTCCTCACTTCCTCTAACTTCTCACTTCGTGAGCCTGGGATAGCTCAGCAAAGCGGAGCTTTAGTCGGGAGAAAACAGAGAGATTCTACTCTTAGTTACAGTTCTAAAAATTAGCAAGATTAAGGGAAATTGAGGTGGTTGGGAGGTAATTAAGATAATATTTCAAGCATACATTTTTATATATGTGCTTTAGGTAAAATTTTCTCTTTTTTTTCCTATTACTAGTTCTCTAGTTTTTCTCTCTGTCAGTAAGCAGGCCATAGGAAGATGGAAATGCAAAGTTGGGAGTTCAAACCTATGAAAGATTTTTGGGTTTGATTATAAGGTAGATTCATACATGTATGTGTAGTTAGTTAATTGTAGTAAATCTAAACTATAATCTGCAACAAATTAATATTGAGTTTGTAGCCGCCTACGAAAAGGATAGAAGGAAAAAGGAGGAAGGGAAGGAAGGAAGAGTGGATTAGAAAGGTATCAAGAAGGTTTTATGCAAGATAGTTCATTTGAGGTATGTTCTCAAAAGTGAATTATGTTTAGAGTTAAATCGCGATATAAGTCAAGAATATCATGAATATTCTAAGGGTTTATGTATTCCAATTAGATTACACTAGGCGGTGAGCTCGAGATGAGCTTGAGGAAACTCATAAAACTACTATGTCATTTCAAGTGAAATAATTTTGTGCTAAATTAAAAATAATATATTTCTAAGTTTTTTATATGACTTCTTATGACTTATGAAAACATTTAGAGTTTAGGTATATTGATGAATACCTGCACATGAGTGTATGAATGTCGGCATTGAACTGACAGTGACGATAATTACGATTTTTTTATTGCTTTGATATAATGATCATGTTAATCAAATTTTCCCCCTTTTATATATAATTTATGATTTATCTATAATGAGTGATTGTTATAGAAATTATAATTTGGGGAATGTCACAAGTGTTGTGTTAGGTATTATTACGTGAAAGCAAATAAGTACGGATGAGAACCCTGACTTCCGGTATTCAATTGAAGATGAAAATTCAAGAATACTTAGATCATATGAGGACCGAAAGTAGAGAACCGTCGGTACCAGAGGGCTATTAATAATCGCTATGTTGAAAGGGGTCCAACCTTTATCAATAATTAATACCCAATAACATGACATAACATAAGAATAGCTGATATATATACAATTACAAGTGAAATTTCTATGATTAGATTAATGAGTCTTATGAATATGTTTATGATTACACATGAATTGATGCAATACATATTTATACAGCTGTCATGATTCTTTGCATTACATATATTTTATTTTACATATTTTATACGATTGTAGCATGTTGTGATGTGTTGTTTACATGTGCATAAGATGCATATGCTCATACAAATTGTTTCTTTTTTGTCAATAAAATTATTTATTTAGTCTTAATTATTTTGTTGAGCTTGTAGCTCACTCTATGTTGTTGACTCTCAGAAAGAAGACAGAAGCACAAGGCGAGTAATCAGAAGTGACGTGTACAGTTTGTCTTATATAATTTTAGAGATTGTACAAACTTTTGGGTACATACTTTTATTATTAGATTTAGCAGCTCTGTAGATATTATTGGTAATATGATTTTCTACGCTTCCAAATATATGTGAATGAGAATGAACTATTACTTGAAATGAATCATGTATGCTTGCGATGATTGAGTTAGACAGATTTTTTTATTCATTAGGACCTGATTTTGTAAGTCAGGATAGATGTTGATGAGAATTTGGCTGAGTTGTCTGCCCCTATCACACCACTAATGACCCTAAAACAAGAGGCAAGTTGAGTTGTGGCAAGTAAAATGGTGAAGCGTCCAAACAGCCAAATCCTGCCCTCTCAAATGTGAGCAAGCAAAAGAACAAAAATTGATGCTCGAAGATGTGAGTTCCTAGACACAAGCAAAAGTGATGCCAAATAAAATTCAAAGACAGCTATCTCAATTTAGTGACAAGATCAATGAGATAATGACGCAAACAAACATGATGATACAACTCATGCAAGAGTATTACTGCAATTCCTACACTCATTCCCCATGCCAGTTAAAAAGTATCCAGTAGTGCTCTGATCAATCCACCGGCTAGCCCCATACCTCACATCTCCCACAAGCAAGATGTCCACAAAGAAAGATCAAAGGCTAGCCCAATAACACCATCCCATTCCTCAAAATATTTAAAGCACATCTGAGAGTCCGAGTCCATAACAGCGATAACTTGAAAACAATATTAATCAGAAACTTGAGGCAATCATAGCTCCAAAGCAAGTTGAAAAGTTGGTGGACAAAATTAATTTGCATCAAACGGAATATGATTTAAGTGTCCTTCCAAAGTGTGCTCTTTTAGATTAAATACTTTTAATAGGAATGATATCCTACGCATTACTTAGCCCAAATCAAAGTAAATTAACAATGTTGATGCTCTACTCTTCTGCCAATTCGGTAAAGTTTAATTTCACTTGCTTTCAAATGGTGCGATAAACTGCCTAATGACTATTAAAACATTCACCGATCTCGAAACAATATTCAAAAAAAATATGCTAATGTAATTGTGAGAATACTATTCAAACAACCTTCCATGATGATGGCCATATTGAAAAATAATCTCAGCCAAAAGGGAGATTATTATGAAAACATTCATATATCAAAGCAACTCATTTTTGGGCTCAAATATTGATGTAAAGATAAAAAAATTAAAAACAAAAAATAAAAAAATGTTCAAGCAAAAAATGCCTTTAAGCTAGAGAAACCGATCATTTAACCCATTTCTCACACCTATTTGTCAAAGATGAAAAATATAAATATCTATAGCTCATAAATTACAAATGACATATCAAATGTATCTAGAAGATTACTCAAAAAACACTCATGCAAGTAAAGACGTTGTATGTGCCCTTCACAAGTAGGTTTGTCACAAATAGCATCATTATATTGTGGTTAGACACATAATTTGAATGCTCTACAAATACTCAACCCATGAATTGTGAACCATAAAGCGCACATGATGTGATATGAAGCCTTTCATTAGAAAAGTTCAACATAAAAATTAACCCAATAGGAAAACATAGATTATTGATCAACAAAATCCCCATTAATGATGCAATACATGGTTGTTAACAATGATCATTATGTTGAGTTGGGTCAACAACTCTACCAAGTAAACCAACATCCACAAACTCAAGTTGATGGAACCAGAAGATCTTCATTAGATTTGTCATCGTTTTCTAACATTTGCTGAAAGCTAACAATGGTATATTAATTATTTCCTAAATCAAATTTTTATCATCATAACCTTAATATTTAGAGCCTATTGATAATCTATAATTAAAAATTTACCTCACAATCAATGTGTGACTAACTATAGGTGCTTGTGCCTATAAAAAATCCGAAATCATATTATAAATTTCTTACAAACTAAGAATAAAATCTCTAGATAGTTTCTTGTAAAATCTCTAGATAGTTTCTTGTCATCTATCAAATTTATTATTACAAATTTAACCCCAAACCACTCAAATAAAAGCATCGAGTGAAATTTTTAAAGCCGTCTCACACCATTTGTTAGGAAAGATGGGTCTCAAACCAAAAGCCAGCACCACAAAAGAAAATATCAAAAATTGTATGGGTAGAATTAAGTAAACTTCTTCCACGTAGTGCAAAGATGAAATAATCCATTAAATTTAAATGAGGTACAATATGAGATTACAATTCATATAAAATTAGAGATAAAGTTTGTTGTAATATTTTATCTACAATAAAATGAGTCACATGCCACAAAAATGAAATCTAGATGTGGAGAAGAAGTTGCTCAAGTTACTCTCATATCTTCTATATTGCAAGAGTGCAAATGAGAATTTGTTTCTTATCATGACCAAGGAATTTTTCTCTTGCTATAATTGGAAATACAAGGCTTCCCTCTCTCTCTCTTTTCTCTCTCTCTCTCTCTCTCTCTCTCTCTCTCTCTCTCTCTCTCACACACACACACACACACACACATAACCCCTAAAGGTCTCCATCTCTTAAGGTAAACTTCACACACAAATCAAGATGTCAAAACCTTTAATCTCATTCAAGTTCAAAGTTAATAGCAATAATATAAGTTCCATTTTTTAAGATAACATATGATTTGTCAAATGATTTTAATAAGGCTATAAGACCAAATTCATTATAAAAAATCATTTTACCATTATGGCCAATACTGACCTAAAAACAAAATACTTCTTTATTTTATAATCAAGCGTTCAAGATTTCACCATGCAACTATTAAAATTATATTAGATTATGAATATAAAATTATAAGATACCATAAAATTACCTCCAGAAGATTCAGCATCTTACGGGTCTGTGAAAATATTAAAATGTGGTGTCCCTCTTTAACTAAGTTTTCCTGAAACAGAAAGATCAAAGAGCTTAAATAGGCTACACGCATGGCTAAGACATGGTAATCCAATAAATTGTATACAGTGTATAAATTATTCTTACCAATAATGGCATGATAAAGGATAATTTGCATGATATGTGCTGGTCCATTTTAAAAACATTGTGATTTACTGAATTTAACAAATTCAACGCCATTTCTTCCATCAAAACAAGCTCTTCACGATTTAGCATTGTGTTCATTCCTTCAAGTACACCTTCTGCAGCTCTTTTGGTCAACAGTAGCGGATGATCACATATTTTTTTTAAAATCTATTCAAAATCAAGATATGGAAGCATGTCATTAAGTATTAGGACACCCACAAATTTTCATATTTTACAGGAATATAGCATATTCAAATATGAAAAATTTTTATATAATAAATATCAAATACTTTCCACAATTAACAAAGTACAGTTGCAGCAAATTCTATCACTATGTAATATCTAACCAAACTCCAGTAACTTCTGCAACATAATGAAATAATAGATATTTGAGTTAAATAAAACAATGCCCACTAAGAATTATAAGCACGAAATAATAATCTTGCAAAAAAGAATCTGTGATTTAATTTACTTTTTTAAGTGAAAGGACAAGCAGTTTTCATAGGGGCAAGCGAATGAACATTTCATTACTAGACAACCAGTATATAAAATAAGCCATCAATTAAACTACAAAATTACAATGGGTAATCACAGTCCTAGTGAATCTTTCACTTAAAGTGGAGACATTATAAATCAAAACATATAAAAGAAAGCATAGAAATATTGTGTCTCTATTAGCCCATCTATTTAAAGGCAACCAACTCAAGACAAAGCAACCAATAGCATGTAGAGATATATATGTACAGTAGTGCCAGCATCAATATGTTTTTTTGGTATTTCTTACTAACTTGACATAGAAAATGTAAAACAGACAATAAACCTATGGATATAAAACCATCCAACTTGATTAGATAGTAGTACATAGACTGTTAACCATAAAAAATAAATAAATAAAGATTAAAATATATTACCTGCTCCCACCCCAAGATGCCTAGCTGCTCCCACTCTTTC
>NW_018165214.1:140689-141465 GCF_001263595.1 Phalaenopsis equestris
CTTCGGTTTCTAAAAAATTATTCAGCCGGAATAACTCACGTAACAGAGTCCCATATTCCCTTCATTCATCTCACAAATTGCATGGACAAGGCCCCTGCTCCATTTTACTCTTCTTGGGGTAGAAACAGAACTCCCATGTTATTAGCCCCAGCCTCTCCTTTCACGTACGAAGCAGAAGTCGAAGCCTCACTCTTGTCTCAAATGAATCGCCCAGCGACCACTCCTCCCTCTCAATCAAACCGAACCGCAGAAGTTTTCTTCGCAATTAGAGCCAATGAGAAGGCAATGACATAATCAATGCATACAAATTTTTGCTCTGCTGCACTACACCTCACAAAAAATTCGAGACCCCTAACCACTTTTCTACCTGTGTTTGCATGATAGCCCTCCCAACCACTCCAACTCTGTTGTTCACTTGTCTATTCTCGTGATACAGACATGATTAGAGTTAGTAGGAGAAGTAACGAGGGGACCGCAGCATCCAAGGACCTTCGAAACCACCAAACATCTGTTCTGCTACATTTCGCACAACAGAGTCGAACGCTTGCCTCCCTTCTGCATCTAGTCATCTTGCTTTCCCTGACCAAACTCGTCAGCCCATATCCGTTTTGAGTATAACCCAATAGATGCTGAAACCCAATTGCATCACTATTCTCCTCACACCAAAGCCAGTCGAACGTCTATCCCCTCCAAACATCCTTTTTTCTCTTCATATATAATATGTAACACATATTATATATATTACTATATTAAAAAAAGATATATATATATATATA
>NW_018165214.1:143535-186547 GCF_001263595.1 Phalaenopsis equestris
GTTGGCGACGAGCGTGGAAAACCAAACGATCCTCTCCCGACACGTTAGTGCTAGCAGCAGAGGCGACGACATATATATATATATATATGAGAGAGAGAATTGTGTGGTAATTCATCAGCACGTCAATCTCATTTAGCCGTGATTATTGCCACCTCACAAGCAAAGGTATAAATGTGGTAAAGCTGTGTTTGCATCATTTTCATGCAGATTAATTGATGGCCCATATGTGGCTTATAGATTGATTGGATTAGAATATCTTTTACCACCAGTGTCTCGCGACACAGATCAACAGGTTCTATAGATTGATGGGCGGGCCAAATATTCTTAATGTAGCCCCTTAAGTGGGGATGACGTTAAGAGGCTATCGAAATTTCAAATAACTTAGACTTGCAAATAACTTAAAATTTTGGGTTATTTTAAGCTCATAAAATAATTCAAAAAATAGACTTTCTCAGCCTAAACAATAATTAAAAAATTGGATTTTCTGAACCGGAAAATTGATTCAAAATAAAGACTAATTTGACTTGCAAATAATTTAAAATTTTGAACATTTGGACAATATTATTGACTTAAAATAAAATAAATTGTATGTTATAAAATACAAATTAATTACTCAGATTATTGTTCAATTCATTTCAAGAGAATAAAAATTAAAACGCACATGAGACTTATAAAAGATTCATGAAAAACTGATTGCTAGCCAATTAATGTGATTGAATTTATCTTTAACTTCAAATGTGATTAGAATTTAAATTCATAAATTGGATAATTAAACACATAGACGTCTTTTTTAAATGCTAAACAGAGGCTATGTCAATTCGTCATTGAATCTGCAACTCCAGTTCACAAACAGATAGAAGGTGTTTCTTCTTAACGCTCAAAATGAAACTTGGGTGCATTTTAAAGTCAGTAGTTTTTGCATAGCTTTCAAGATGTTTAAATAATTTTATGAATTTTTGATTCTTAAGATAGTGTTTGATTTGGATATAAATACCTTACAATTTGTGCAAACGTAAAAAGATCTCTTCGTATTTGCAATATATTTGCAAGCAAACAGAAAATAGTACTTTAAAAAGCTTAATTGAATATTTGCATGCATCAATGTATTCATTCAAATAAAAAAAAAATTATATAAATTTAAATCATACATGCTTTGTTTTTAAATCAATTCTTAATTCAATCAATGCTTTAAAATCATACAAATTACCTCAAGGCATGCAAAGTTACCTAAAAGTCAAATATATGAATTTAAATGTCTGCATGGTCTCACACAATCGTGATAAGCAATTAATCTCATTCATCTTAAGAAAATTGTGTACACTAATATAAAATAATTTTGAAATATGTTGCTCTAAGAAGCATGTGAATCGATTTAAAAAACATGCATAAAGTTTTGAAGTGTATAAATATTTAAAATTGAATGCCCACATATACTCTAGCTAAAGTGTTAAATGTCTTAACAAATAATCTATGAATATTGTGCCACCTAACATAAAATCAAGTTTAAAACACTTGCATGTGCTCCACTGAAATGAACCAAGTATTTAAACTTGAACGGTCTAAGAATGTTGTGTGAGTTCAATGAAATTTTCACTTAAAAAACTTATTTTGAGAAATGTATAAATTTCCTTTTTAAAAAGTCTACACTTATTTAAAATTATAAATCTCTATTTTAAATCAAATTCAAGAAAATTAAATTATATAATCTCTAAATCAAGTTGTCTTGTCATTATAAGTCTCACTCAACTAGTCTGATCCTTCTCCTCTTAAGAACCAGAGCCGATGTAGTTTAGTACTTTCAATAATGTCCAAATAACAATCATAAAATTTTGCATATCCAAATCAAATAGTCTGATCGTCCTATTAAAAATTGAAATTAATAAGACTAATGCTTTAAATATATTAAAGTGTTAAATATTAAATAAACTACAAATATAATTGTTTCACATCTTCATTTTTCTTATGACGGTCATATTGATTGTGAATCTTAATCAAATCGGTATATTTTCAAAGTATAAACTCAAATAATATATATACATATATATGAACTGATCTTCCATAAGAAGGATAGAGTTGACAATATTCAAATACAAATATATGTTTATAATAAGTTAGATCATTCACAAGTAAAATTCGACAGAAATCAAATCAAGCAATCAAATCACCGATGATAGTTGAATTAATAGAAAAATTCAACCGAAGATTTATATTTTAAAATATAATTGAATACTCAAATTATATGGTTGATGTACAGACATATGTTCATACTAAGCCTAATCCTTTACATGCAATAAAAAATGTTAACATGGTTCAAATTAAGCAATCAAATCCCGAATGATTGTCGTGTTGAATAAAAATCTCAACCAAAACAGTTAACTTTTAAAATAAATAAAAATTTTAAAATCAAAATCTCAAAACAAAAAGTCAAAACATTCAAGTTAAATCAATGACCAAAAAACTTTAAACAAAGAAATCAAAACAATCAGTTAAAAATCACACTTAAAGGCTCAAAGCAAAATTCATTTACCCTACGCAGCAGTTTATCAAGGGTGACAAATTTTTTATTGACTTCAGTTCATAAAAAACTAATGTTACACAGAGTGTATTATTATATTCATATTCAAAACAATCTCACGTCAGTAATGAAGTGGCCCGAGTCAATTGCTTGTTTGTTTAGCCAAAAAAGCTTCACGATAAATAATGGTTATGACCAGAGCCCTCCGACGGGGTACTTGCAGCCAAATGACACCATTAAATTATTGATAAGGCTTGACCCTGTATGTTCTTCAACAACTTTCTATCTTTTGAGTTGTAAACCATATGATATATTCGATTGACACACCAAATTTTTTTTAACTAAGATCAATTTAAATTTATCCCTTTAGACTGACATCCATCTCATGTCTATAAAAGTCTAATAGATGATGCAAGTCATGGCTACTGATAATGATTTAGATTAGGTTGACTATCTCCTCTGCCTAATTTGATAAGAGACCATGACGATCAGGAATGATGAAACTATGAAAACTTGATCGTTTCATCATTATTTCCCCACAATTCGCTTTAAGCTTAAGGTCATAAATTTTACAATCTAAAATCCAATATGTTGCTACTATATGATGAATATTTAGTGTTTAATGACACTTTGGGCCCGTTTGGGGAAGCTTATAAGTGCGGGGGCGTTTTTGAAAACGCTGCGGTACTATTTGGATAGCGCGTTTTGCCCGCTTTTCCGAAAACGCGGTTCCATTTTTACACTAAACGTAAAACGCTGCGGTACTATTTGGATCGCGTGTTTTGCCCGTTTTTCCGAAAACGCGGTTCCATTTTTACACTAAACACAGGCCGCGGGTTGAACCATGCGATTGACCCGCAGGCCGAGTTTCAGGATAAGTTGTTTGTGAGGGTTAATTAACTATAGAGCTTGTGCATATGATAAACAGCCAGGTATTTGTTTACTATGGTTCATGCATATCATATATTGAAGGCCTATGATGAATGTTCGTCCTAAGAATTATAATTTAACAAATGTCACAAGTGATGTTACAAGTAGTTATTACATGAATACTTGCAAGTACAAATGATAAGAAATAATGAAATTCCTGACACCTGGCATTCATATGAAGACGAAACTCCAGGAGCGATTGGGATCAGTCAGGGACAACCGTTGCTATCAGGGGGCTAATGATAACTGCTATATTGTGGGGCCCAATATTTATCAAAAACTAATGTAACCATAGGGTTAACATGACATGAAAATAGTTGGGTCTATACAATTACAAGTGACATTATTATGATTATTGTGATATGCCTATGAAACTATGATGTGTATATGAAGCACGTGTTTTATACAAGAGTTATTATTTCGTGCATCACATTCATCTTTTTTTACATGTTTTATACGATTATAGCAGGTTGTGACATGTGTTATGGACATATACAAGAGCTACATATAATCATGTAGTTCATTTCTTTCTCGTCTATAAAATCTTTCTTTGACCTTGATTAGTTCATTAAGCTTGCAGCTCACTCAACATTCTTGACTTTCATGAATGGGTAAGAAGCATCGGACGAGTAGCATGGGTGACGTGTATAGTTTTTGCATCATATAGTTTTGGGAGCTTGTATAGACTTTTGGCTACGTACTTATATTATGTTGGATTTAGCAACTTTATATATACATAATTTGATGATATGAGTTTTTCACGCTTCCAAATATAAGTAAATGTGATGAAATATAATGAAAAGTATAATGTATGTTTGTCGCGATTTAGTTATATCAGCTCATCACCTAACGGGTCTTGATTTTCTATAAGCAGGACGAGTGTTGGTGAGAATTTATTCTAACTGCAACATCCACCTCTGTCACACTGTGGTTCACCCTAAAGAAGGTGAGGTCAACTGTGACAAAGCCAACAGTACTAAAGAAGAAAAACACAAGAATGTTATACAAATGGAAGGACTAAATAAGAAATTATAAAACCTAACACATTCTTGAAAGTATTATATAAATTGATGGGCACACGAACAATGGCTCAGTCAAATAATTATTCAACTTCCCCTCGAGTGCTTCTGAAGAAATCTAAATATAAACTCTAGAGCAATATACCACAACACAACTTTTCAACTAAATTCATTTCTTGTACAAAAGGCCTAAAAAATTAATAAAAAAAAAGTAGATGATGAAACACTTAACTAATCTTAATGGAAAGAGATGTATCAAACCCGCACATTTACTTCAATTATCATATGTTCTCCGTATTCTTAAATTATCCATGAACCAACAACCTATTCAAAACTAAACACTGGACTTAAATTACATTGTATTTTTCGTATCTTACTCATTATTTATTTCAAGAACCAACCAGAAGAAAGAAGATTGGGCATGCTAAAAAATGGAAAAAACTATTAATGGATGCAAGTAATAATAATTACATCCTTAAATCTTCTCAATATTTAATTTTGAACACAAATTTAGATGGGTTACCATCAGATACGCCTTGGCACCAAACTTAGCGAACAAACCATGACGAAATCACAATAGATAGGTGAAAAGACTCAAATAAGGGCTGCTCTTAAAACAATCAAAGAAAAAATATGCAAGATACAAAAGATGATCCACTTTTGAGAAGTAGAACGGCTCTCCCACATCCTAGAACGTCGAGAACAACACCAAAAGAAGAAAACACAGCAGCCACAAAACTAATGCATATAAAACAACAAACCCTAGCTTTCTCCCCTTAATCGAATCCTTCTAAAGCATTTTAAAAATTTTCCTTCTAAACTTTCCTCCAAACTCCCCTCAATTTCTCCTCCTTGAATATGTGATTATAGCCCAAGCGGACCCGACCACCTCCTTTCCTTCCTTTGCCACTTGCCCGGGTCCCTTCCTTTCTTCCCGCGACACAAGCCAACCCGCCTGTGGGCCGGTAGAATTGCAATCGATAGGTCTTTCTATTGACCTAAATTTTGGTGAAGTTTTTCTTTCCTCTTAGTGCTTAGGATCTAGCCATAGGACTCTCCTTTTCACTATCCTAGAGGGCTAGTATTGGAACTTACGTTGTTTAGAAATTCGCACCACTTCTTGACTCCTTATAGTCTCACATGTGTGGTTCCAAATCCTCAACTTTTTTGTTGAGTCGATTGAAACCAACATCTTTGATCTCAAGTCAAGTTCCTATAAGGATTAGGGATGCCTTAAGAAGATCATTTATACTTAAAAATTTAAGGCACCATACACAGACATTAAAAACCACATACATTAGAACTATCACACATACATACACCTTATACACACATACATAATTCACACTACACACAAATTATAATTCACTAAACTTACAATTCAAATTATCCTTATCATTAATTAAATTTCAAATTCTCATATAAAAAAAAGAATATAAATAGCAAATAAAAAGTAATATAATAATAACAAAATAATAAATCATAAAAAATATATATATATAAATTAATAATCATAATAAAAATTATTAAAATAATAATAATGATAATAATAACAATAAAAATTATATACAATATATATATATAAGCACATAGAATTCTCTATTTCTCTCTGACTCTGTCTCGGTCTCTCTCTCTCTCCTTTCTCACGGCAACCAAAATAAATAAATAAATAAATAAATAAAAGCTTTTCTTTTTTCTCTCCCCACCTCTGCCATTCCATCACATCAGCCACCCAACTCCTCCCTCTCCCTACTCTCGTTTCATTCCTTCCCACACCTCTCTCATTCCTCCACCCCATTCCCTCCTCACCTCACATAGCAACTCTCTCTCTCCCTCTCATTTTTGTATTTCTCCACCCCACACTCCACTACTCTTCCTAACTGTGAGCCCGCTCCATATCCCTCCATAATTTCCTTCCCACCCTCAGGGACTCTTCCAATTCCAACTAGGAAGCACCTCAAGCTCTCACACTCCTCCATTCTTCTTACTTGTCGTGAAGCACAGCCCTTCTCCATCTCACGGGTAGCCCTCTCCACTCATTTCCAACCCAAACTCCTCCCCACACTCCCATCCCAAAAAAAAAAAACCATAACTTTCTTCTCCACCTCCTCCTTTCCCAACTGAAACTGCCAAGCTCCTCTCCCACTCACAAACCCAATGCCACCTCTCACACTCCAAAATAACCAGCAACCTTCTCCCTCACTCTCCACCACCTCACGGCAAGGGAAGCTTCCTCCTCTCCAAACCGGGTAGCAGGTCCGCTCTCCTCTTTCTTTCTTTTTAATTTTTACATGCATACTACCCAATTTTTGTATATTTACATTTCTAACACTTAAGCTTTTTCAAATAAAAAAAGGCAGATTTACATGCAGACCACACAATTCTTTTTTACATGAGATTTTTTACACCATAGCACCTAATTTAAAAAAAGAGAGATTTACACGCATGCCCTAATAACTGGGTTCTTCACTTTAACGAATTCAGATTAGGTCCTACCTAGATTTCAAAATGGAATAGTGTGTTTGAAATATGAGTAATTGGGTTATCACGAGCCTTTTGATTTCCTGCTACATGACTGAGTTCCTGACTTCGAATGAGTTATAATATCTTCAAATTCGTATTGAGAAATATTTAAAAATTATTAATTAAGGGATTGGATATTCAAAATCCTTAAAAGAAATATGCTCCACCAGATACAGTAATTCTCATAAAACAAATGTAGCAAAAAAAAAATTGTGTGAAAGTGTCCAGAGAAGAAACTTGAGATGAGCATAAAATCAAAAATTTGTGTCTAAAATCAGGCATTCAAAATTCTTAAGTTATGTTCTACCAGATATAGTAGAACTCAGCCAAAAAAAAAAAACCATAACTTTCTTCTCCACCTCCTCCTTTCCCAACTGAAACTGCCAAGCTCCTCTCCCACTCACAAACCCAATGCCACCTCTCACACTCCAAAATAACCAGCAACCTTCTCCCTCACTCTCCACCACCTCACGGCAAGGGAAGCTTCCTCCTCTCCAAACCGGGTAGCAGGTCCGCTCTCCTCTTTCTTTCTTTTTAATTTTTACATGCATACTACCCAATTTTTGTATATTTACATTTCTAACACTTAAGCTTTTTCAAATAAAAAAAGGCAGATTTACATGCAGACCACACAATTCTTTTTTACATGAGATTTTTTACACCATAGCACCTAATTTAAAAAAAGAGAGATTTACACGCATGCCCTAATAACTGGGTTCTTCACTTTAACGAATTCAGATTAGGTCCTACCTAGATTTCAAAATGGAATAGTGTGTTTGAAATATGAGTAATTGGGTTATCACGAGCCTTTTGATTTCCTGCTACATGACTGAGTTCCTGACTTCGAATGAGTTATAATATCTTCAAATTCGTATTGAGAAATATTTAAAAATTATTAATTAAGGGATTGGATATTCAAAATCCTTAAAAGAAATATGCTCCACCCGATACAGTAATTCTCATAAAACAAATGTAGCAAAAAAAAATTGTGTGAAAGTGTCCAGAGAAGAAACTTGAGGTGAGCATAAAATCAAAAATTGGTGTCTAAAGTCAGGCATTCAAAATTCTTTAAGTTATGTTCTACCAGATATAGTAGAACTCAGCAAGACAAGGGGAAAAGAGAAAAAAAAAGTGTGTGAAAAGCTCAATCCAAAAAAAAAAAAAAAGGAAAAAAGGGAGGTTACCTGAAAAGAAGTTTGAGGTGAACATAAAATCAAAAATTAGTGTCTGAGTTCTCCCCTAATAAAACTTGAAATATTCTCTTAAGAAAATTCTCCTGATAATATGTTCAAGAAGAAGTTAAGTGACATTGTGTCTTTTGGTTAGCTATTACCGGGCTTTAAAATATTCATGGAAGTGAAAAATTATTTAATCACATGAGCAGAAATTCTGAAATCTGCGTAGGCCCAGAAAGAAAGAATTAAAGTAAAAGGCTATGATATTAGCAATTAATGAAAACTTAAACCAAAATTCATATCCTTAAGCACCCAAAAATTCTAACATCAATTTGAAGAGCATCAGAGCGGCTTCTCAAAGATAGCTTGGACAATTCTTACAAATCAGTGTCAAAGAAACGACGACCGCCATGACAGAGCTACAAAGTTACAACCTCTTCACTGTGGCATCCGTATAAATAACACATCTTTATAAGTACTTGAAAAAATATAATTCTGATAGTACCTTCAAGAGTGGGTTATTTTATACACATGCCTTCAGTCAGTGAACGATACCTCAAGAAGTACTGTGCATCATGATCTTTCAAAGACAGCCTCGTTCTACAAAGCTAGATGTCGCACTTGCTTGTAGTTGGTTCCAAATCCTAACTAAAAAAAATATACAACAAAAGAAAAGTCATAAAACATAAATGAATACAATAAAATTTCACAACAAATAAACAAGAATAAATTCCCAATTAATGACAACAAATAAATAACAACAAAAGTGAATACATGAAAATTAGAAGAAAAATGGAACGAAGAAAATCTAAATCAAAACATGAATCAGAACAAACAAACGAGAAAAATCAAATCAGAACAAATAAATCAACAAACAAATTTGAAATCTAAATCTTCTGCCTGACTCGCTACCAAGTTGAGCTTCCTCAGCCCGGTGTCATTGTCAATTCCCTTTCAATTTTCTTCCTCGCGTAAAAGAGGATCAGCTCGTTCTATTGATATGGAGCCACGAGGTCTCATAGGTTTTGCTGGCGTGGAGCTACACCCCTTCCCACATAGACACCTTTTCCGAACTCTCACGAAATCTCACAAGCTTTTCACAATCTTCACAAATTCAAATCTTCCACAATTCATTTCTCCGCGAGTCTCCACATATTCTCACTGAATCTCTGGAATATTTCCTCCCTTCTTGAGTTATAAAACAAGACTTCGGACCTTCCTCAAGTAAAATATGAATCTTGAGATAGGTAGACCACCTTAAATGGAGTAAGGCATCTTATTCTCATATTTTTAAGATCGGTGTAAGGCCACCTTAAATTGAGTAAAGCTTTTGATTCTCATTTTCTCGAGATCAGTACCCAAATTCAAATTCTCATATCTTGAGATAAGTATGAGACCACCTTAAATGGAATAAGGCATCTTATTTTGATCTCGAGATCGGTGTGATGTCACCTTAAATGGAGTAAGATTTCTGATTCTTATTTTCTCGGAGTCGGTGCTCAAATTCTGACTCTCACATCTTGAGATAGGTATGAGACCACCTTAAATTGAGTAAGGCGGCCTATTCTCATCTCTTCGAGATTGATGCGAGGCCACCTTTAATGGAGTAAGGCTTCTTATTCTTACTTTCTCGTGGTTAGTACCCAAATTATGATTCTCATATCTTGAGGTAGGTATGAAACCACCTTAAATGGAGTAAGGAATCTTATTCGCATCTTTTCGACATCGGTGCGAGGTCACCTTAAATGGAGTAAGGCTTTCGATTTTCATTTCTGGGTCAGTACCCAAATTCTGATTCTCATATCCCGAGATAGGTATAAGACCACCTTAAATGGAGTAAGGCGTCCTATTCTCATCTTTTCGAGATCGGTGTGAGGCCACCTTAAATGAAGAAAGACTTCCGATTCTCATTTTCTCAGAGTCAGTAACCAAATTCTGATTCTCATATCCCGAGATAAGTACTCTTCGAGATCGGTATAAGACCACCTTAAATGGAGTAAGGCTTCTAATTGTCATCCTTTCAGAGTTGGTACCTAAATTCCAATTCTAATCTTGAGTCAGTACTCAAATTTTGATTTACACCTTTCTGAGATAGTTGTGAAACCACATTAAATAGAGTAAGACATACTATTCTCATCATTTCGATATCGGTGTGAGGCCACCTTAAGTGGAGTAAGGCTTCTAATTCTCATCTTTCTGGTGTCGGTACCCAAATTCTAATTCTCATCTCAGGGTCAGTACCAAAATTCTAATTCCTATCTCGGGGTAAGTACCTAAATTTTGATTCTCACATTTCCGAGATAAGTATGAGACCACCTTAAATGGAGTAAGACATCATATTCTCATCTCTCCGAAATCGGTGTGAGGCCACCTAAAGTGGAGTAAGGGTTTTGATTCTCATCTTTCTGGGGTTGGTACCCAAATTCCAATTCTCATTATGGGATCAATACCTAAATTCTAATTTTCATCTCTTTGAGATAGGTGTAACACCCCCTTAAAGGGAGTAAGGCATCCTATTCTCATCTCGGCATCGTCTGTCACCTCTCAGGTTGGATGTGAGTCACTATACTTTCCTTCCTAATGTGACTTGCATTTTCGCTACCTCTTGGGTTGAATGTGAGGCTTTGTGCTTACCTTCGCAATGTAGTACACATCTCCTCGATCGGTCCTTTGAGCCGGATGTGAGACCATGTGCTTTCTATCTCGATCCGATCTCTTTACTTATGCTTATTTCCCGAAATTTCCTCGAAGTCGAAAGTGAAACTAAAATTCCAACTAAAATCAAATCAAAATGAAACAAAGAAACGAAACGAATCAAATCTTCGTCGCGGCCATCAGTTTCCGTGATGGTTGTCTCCATAAATTCATAAAATAGTCCTTCGTGAGGATTAACGAACACAAACTCACTTCATGAATTTAAAATCCACTTGTGAATTTGAAGATTCGAAGGTGCACCCGCTAATCCCCAGCGAGAGTTCCGGAATCTTCAATTTCGATCGAAGGTTCACCTGATACCCTTAGTGGAAACCTTCTTCACTCTTTCTTTGTTTTGTTCTATGTGTGTTGGCTCGTAACGTCCGTATTAGTTTTGTTGATATTTTCGGTCAACGTCAATACGCGCGGTGTGTTTAGTTAGCAGACTGCACCTATTTGGGGTCCATCTGTTTATCTCAATTTTGGTGAGGTATTCCTTTCCTCTTAGTACTTAGGATCTAGCCAGCAGACTTTTATTTTGACTATCCTGGAAAACTAGTATTGGGACCTACACTGTTTAGAAATTAAAACCGCTTTTTGACTCCTTGTAGTCTCACATATGTGGTTCCAAATCCTCAACTTTTGGTTGAGTCGATTGAAATCAATATGTTTAAACTCAAGTCGAGTTCCAATAAGGATTGGGAATGCCTTAAGAAGATCCTTTATACTTAAGAAGTTAAGGCACCATTCACACACGATACAAACCACATACATAAGAACAATCACACATACACCTTATACACACACACATTATAATTCACACTACACAAATTATAATTCACTTAATTTACAATTCAAATTATCAAATTATCCTTGTCTTTAATAAAATTTCAAATTCTCACATAAAAAAAGAATATAAATAGCAAAATAAAAAGTAATATAATAATAATAAAATAATTAATCAAAAAATATATAAGCATAAATTAATAATCATAAAATGACGATAATAATTATAATGAAGATATAATAAATATTATAATAAAAAAGAGAAATCATAAAAAAATAATATCAATAATAATAATAAAATAAATAACAATATAATAAAAATATATAAAGTAATACTAATGATAATAATAACAGTAAAAATTACACACAAATATATATATATATATAAGCATATAAAATTCTCTCTCTCTCTCTCCTTTCTCATAAATAATAAAATAAATAGAAGCTTTATTTTTCTCTCCCCACCACTGTCATTCCTTCACATCAGCCACCCCACTCCTCCCTCTCCCTACTCTTCCTCCATTCCTTCCCACACCTCTCCCATTCCTCCTCCCCATTTCCTCTTCTCACCTCACATAGCAACTCTCTCTCTCCCTCCCATTTTTGTATTTCTCCACCTCACACTCCACTACTCTTCCTAACCATGAGCCCGCGCCGTATCCCTCCATAATTTCCTTCCCACTCTCAGAGACTCTTCCCATTCCAACTGGGAAGCACCTCAAGCTCTCACACTCCTCCATTCTTCTTACTTGCTGTGATGCACAACCCTTCTCCATCTCACGGGTAGCACTCTCCACTCATTTCCAACCCAAACTCCTCCCCACACTCCCATCCAAAAAAAAAAAAAAAAACCAAAAGCTTCCTTCCACACTTCCACAAACCCAACGCCACCTCTTACACTCCAAACCAGCCAGCAACCTTCTCCCTTACTCTCCACCACCTTACGGCAAGGGAAGCTTCCTCCTCTCCAAATCGGGCAGCAGGTCCTCCCTACTTTTTTTTTCTTTTTAATTTTTACATGCATACTACCCAATTTTTGTGTATTTACATTCTAACACTTAAGTTTTTTTCAAATAAAAAAGCAGATTTACATGCATACCACACAATTCTTTTTTACATGATAGAGTTTTTACACCATAGCACCTAATTTAAAAAAAGAGAGATTTATACGCATGCCACATTTTTTTTCTTATGTATTTTCATTCAACCACCCAAATCTTGAGTGAGGGAATGACATTATAAGATTGATAAATTCATTAATATTGATAGTTGAACTAAACAAAATCTTTGAATCAAGATCAAATACACTTTACAAACCTCTTCAAAATTACAAGATTAGCCCTAAAAGCCTTTAGAAGTAAAGTGGTAAATCAAGATGACAATATTTGAGGAATGATTTGAGGATAAGATTTAAATGATAATAATATCTTTGAGATACCACAAGTCCAAACCCAATCGGAAGATGAGGATATAGAATTCTCTAATACATTATAATCTTACATTTAGGGTTTTCCCACGATGTCAAGAAATTGATTAACTCCCCTTACATATAGTTTAATCAAAATATAATACATTGAATATAATCTAAAGCAAAATAATACAATTCTTAATTCAAGTTGGGTTGAATAACTCAACAAGATGAGGAGGCTAAACGAACTCAGAATAGTCTCATAGATTCTAAAAAGTCGTTTAGAACCACGCTCTGAACTCCTTTATAAGATTTCAGACATTCTATAGGACATTCAAGCATATCATAATTCGTTGAAAGTAATTATCCCCAAAAACATAACAGTCAAGCATAATACAACAAATGAATTCCTTAAGAACCCACTAAGATATGACTCGAGACCGAATAATTAACAAATCAATAAAAAATACCCTAACATTACTTATCCTACAGTAACTGCCCAATCCTCAAGGGTATGGCTTTTGATAAAGTGTCTAAACCTAAAGGTGAGCAACAGGAGATATTTAGTTTGCCCACATATGTATCATCGGACTGATATAAGTCTGAAGTTCAGGTGGTAAGTGGGATGACGACATTGTTTATGTGTGCAAAATGAGGGATACAAAGTGGGAGTTTAGAATAGTATTCCCTATCCCAACGATCCTTCGAGAAAGGGGATAGGACCAATGATATTGTTCACCAACACTGGGTAAGAATTTACCCCCTTATACTCATAGGTTGTCAGTATTTTCCGTCCGATTATGATGATTAGCTCGTGGACCATTTAAAACTTTCTAACTACATCTAAACTATGATTTTCTCAAAATATCACTGTTTTTGACTGCTAAATAAAATATTTATATGCCTGAAAAAGTAAATGAGTTTTAAATACGAAATTATGAAAGTCCACTGGTTAATCATCTCGATTAGGCTAGAACATGCGCTTCTGAGATTGTTTGGTCGGTAAATTCGGTCCAAGGTTGGAAGCACACAGCCAAGCTATGACCTGATCTTTCATATGTGACCACAAGTTTTGTTTTTCTTGCTTGTGATTTCCTACGATTTGTTTTCTTCGTACTGGGTTTTTGTGATTTCCTCGTTTTCTATTCCTCGCAATTCACGTAAAATTCATGCAAATATACTATGTTACTAACTATGCAGAGGCCCAGGTACGTTCAGTTATATATTTACAGCAATTTTCTATACTAGAGCATTTCCATTACTGTCCTTTAATTTGCGTTTCCATAATCACAAGACCTTTAAGATAGAAAACAGTAGTGGTTTACCTATGGTGGATCACTAAAAAACCCAAACACATGTTTTAATTAATTGAATTAACAATAATTGAAAGAAAAACATAAGACATAAAATACTAAACCGGGAGCAACTATCAACAAGGAGTTCGGGGCAAGCTGAAGCAAACGGGGGGAAGACAATCTATAATAGCAAAATAAGTCTACATCAGCTAAACCATTCCTTAGAATTAAAAAAACAAGTCATAGGATTTTAAGGTAGTTCGTCTAACACGACGTAAATCCTCATATCTTTAGGCTCCTGCACAATCATGTTATTCGGCATAAGTTCTAACTCGCTTTAGGTTTTGAGGTTGTCATTCGGTATGATTTAAACCCTCATATCTTTCTTGGTTATTTTCATCATCAGGATCATGTAAACGTAAGCTCTAAATAATAAAACAAACAGAATGAAACATCAAATAACGTTTTCTTAAAATTGAAGTCAAATAATAGGATACCTTGAGAAGTCACCGAAGTTCCCACCAAATCAGTAACATCTACTTTCCATTCTTTTGGATTCCTGAAAATAATTGTTCATACTTGATCAGTTCCCTTCTGGTTTTTT
This sequence comes from Phalaenopsis equestris, assembly GCF_001263595.1. NCBI lineage: Eukaryota > Viridiplantae > Streptophyta > Magnoliopsida > Asparagales > Orchidaceae > Phalaenopsis > Phalaenopsis equestris. The sequence continues at coordinate 158,485 of NW_018165214.1, forward strand.
ATGTCCAACATTGAAACTCTAAACTTTGAAATTCTTGAGGCGAAACCAATAAGTTGAATCGAAAGTATTCTTATTCGCTTTAGGTTTTGAGGTTGTCGTTCGGTATGATTTAAACTCTCATATCTTTCTTGGTTATTTGCATCATCAGGATCATGTAAACGTAAGCTCTAAATAATAAAAAAAACAGAATGAAACATCAAATAACGTTTTCTTAAAATTGAAGTCAAATAATAGGATACCTTGAGAAGTCACCGAAGTTCCCACCAAATCAGTAACATCTACTTTCCATTCTTTTGGATTCCTGAAAATAATTGTTCCTACTTGATCAATTCCCTTCTGGTTTTTCATGTCCAACATTGAAACTCTAAAACTTTGAAATTTTTAAGGCGAAACCAATAAGTTGAATCGAAAGTATTCTTAAGTGATTTCGGTCACCTAAGATGTATTTAATTATAGAGGTTTGCCTTTATAGAGAACTTTGGAACCCAGCTTAATATAAATCTCATTTAATCTTTTATATTAAATAGGAGAACTTTTCAGTCAACATAAATAATTTTGTAACCAGAACGAATATCATAAATTTTATAGTTTATTTAATCGAGTCTCGCTATTAAGTAATTTGTTGATTCCCCAATATAGGCACAATTCCCTTCTGGTTTTTCATGTCCAACATTGAAACTCTAAAACTTTGAAATTTTTAAGGCGAAACCAATAAGTTGAATCGAAAGTATTCTTAAGTGATTTCGGTCACCTAAGATGTATTTAATTATAGAGGTTTGCCTTTATAGAGAACTTTGGAACCCAGCTTAATATAAATCTCATTTAATCTTTTATATTAAATAGGAGAACTTTTCAGTCAACATAAATAACTTTGTAACCAGAACGAATATCATAAATTCTATAGTTTATTTAATCGAGTCTCACTATTAAGTAATTTGTTGATTCCCCAATATAGGCACATCATTTGCGGTATCGCACCCGTTTATTTAAACTATCGCATATATGGGATCAGTTCGGTCTCGTATTTTCAAGAATAAAAAAATTATCTTTCAAAATTAAAATTTTACTTTTCTAAAATCAAATTTTGTATATATTAAATTAAATCTAAATTATTTCCAAAAGAATTCCGGCGACGGCGACTGACACCATCCAGGACTAGCTCCCGCCTGAGTGTAACATTATTTCCCTCCAAAATCAGTACCTTGTCCTCAAGCTAGAAAGATGGAAACTGCTTATGGATCCCCTCGTAAGGCTCTCATGTCGCTTCATAGTCTGGTTGTCCTTTCCACTTAACCAATACCTCTTTCACTCCCCTTACTCATCGGTGCACTCCCTCAAACTCTAATGGTTCCAGAATCACCTACAAGTCTTCCGTCAGCGTCGACGGTAGTGTAGATGAGGGTGTGTTATATCCAATCGCTCGTTTCAACTGGGATACATAGAAAACAGGGTTTAGTGTGAATGGTGGTGGTAACTTCAAACAGTAGATCACTGTCCTGATGCTTATCATCACCTCATAAGGCCCAAAGTATCTCAGTAAAATTTTCTCGCTTCTCATGGCCAATGTCTTCAGTCAGTAGGGCATCAGCTTCAAGTAGATCATATCTCTTGATTCGAATTGCACCTCTTATGTGTCCATCCGCTTTCCTCTTCATAATTTGTTGAGTATGTGTCCATCCGCTTTCCTCTTCATGATTTGTTGAGCCCTCAAAAGATGCCCCTTGAGCTCTACTATTGTCCCATCCCTCTCCTCAAGTATTGATCAACGTTGGATACCGGTGTAGCATTGTGTCCATAATATATTAAGTGAGATAGATCCCGCCCGTATAATATCTTGAAAGGGGTTGTTTGTGCGGCGGTGTGGTCCGAAGTATTACAACAATACTCGGCCCATGCAATCCACTTAGCCCATAACTTCGATGTATCAAACACAAAACAACGCAAGTATGTCTCCATGCTCTTGTTGACCACCTTTATTTGTCAATCGGTCTGGAGATGATATGCATTGCTCTTTTTAAGAACTTTCCCTTGCAACCTAAAAATTTCTTTCCAGAAGTGGTTGAGTAACGTATTGTCCCCATCCGATACAATTGATTCCGGCACCCAGTGCAAACAGACCACTTCCCGAATAAACACCCCGCGACTAAGACCAAGTACAGGGATGTCATAAGGGAATCAAATGTGCATACTTAAGCGATCCACAACCACCATAATCACCGTGACCACTTCTGACTGTGGCAACCCCTCGATAAAATCCATCATCACTTCTTCTCAAACCTTCTACGATAATGCTAATAGTTGTCTAATAGTTGTAGTAACCCCCTGGTATTGTGGTCAAATACTTGTGGTGTTGGTGCACATCACATTTTGCCACCAAATCCTCCACGCCACTTCGCAACCCCATCTAATAAAGTTCTGTTGCTAGGAAGTTGTGGATCTTCTACACCCCAGAATTACCCCCAATCGCACTGTCATGAAACTCTTATAATAATCTGGGAATATACTTCATCTCTTTGAATGTTCGCAACCACTTTATCCCCAAAATCACATATGTGTTTGCCCAAATCTAAAGGAATGAAATTTTACACCACCTATAGACCATGTAGTGTCAGAACCAATCCCTAACAAATTCCCCTACATTTCTCCACCTCTATGTACTCACCATCCACAACCCTAGCTTCTCCACAACCTAATTTGAGATTAAGTTATGTGTGGCCCACTATCTGTCAATACTAACATCGGTTGTTTCCCGATCCATTCCCTCACATTCATATTGTGATTTGGGGTAAATCCCACCACTAAATTGAAGAACACATGCGCCACATCCAAAATGCAGATGCTCCCCCTACAATGCATCTTCCTCTAAGTCATCACTCTCTTATCTTCCTATTGAACTAAAAGAACTGGATGGTTGCACTCCTTGTAAGGGTGTCCTGGGGCATATTTCTCATCACAGCGGCAATAAAATCCTTTGGCTCTTTTGTCCTGCACTTCTATAACTGTGAGGCGCATGAAATTAACCTCGAGGCGGGGCCCGATACTCTTCTCCTTCGACGTCTCTTCTTAAAATGATACCGTTTGGGTCTTCGATGTGTGGTTGTCACCGTGCTCTTGTAGAATCCCCCGGTGTTGCCACCTTTGTCGGGCTTCTTCACCTATTTCTTATCCTCCATCATCTAGGTGAGCTCCATCATTTCCCTTAAACCACAAGGTCTCAAGGGGTGGATGGTCGCCCGTATGTTGAGTTTCAGGCCTTTCAAAAAGTTCCCTTCCAAACCTCCTGCAGAAATCCCGCTCAACCTCCTTGAAAAAAGCTTCAAACTTCTCTCAGTACTTAAAAACCATCCCCTCCTGAATCGAAGACGGAATTGCTCATGTAGGTTTACTTTCTGAATGGCTCAGGAACGTTTCAACAAGCAATCCTTAAACTCCTCCCTTAAGTATATCAGATATCTTGTTTCCATCCACTATAACCATGTTAGAGTCTTCCCCTCCAAGCATAATACTGCTACCAAGAACTTCTCTTCCTCAGTCAGCTTGTTGATCGTAAAGTATCGCTCCACCTGATACACCCATCAGTGTGCATCCTCACCTTCAAAGATTGACATCTACAGTTCCTGGCCCTTGCATCTCCACCCCAACTTCCTCTCCCTTCAGAATCTACCCCCATGTAAATAGGGTGCAACTCCTTCCTGCGGTCATAGGCATATCTCACTCATGATTCCCTCCATCATATTCTTTTGTACCCCCGCCCCATCCTTTTCCAATTTTCGACTCATCCCCGTCCCTCAGAAGTCTCCACTCCCCCTCCTCTCGGAGTCATAGGGGGACGCTCTTGTAGGTAGATGATGTCTTCTCGTTGTCTTTCTGCTCGAACTCCTTCCCTTTTGACCTAGCTAAGGATTCCCTGATCAACTCTTGATAAGGGTTTGTAGTTGGAGCGGTCGGCACGAGCCTTGGATTGCATCCCCATGAGCTTTTTCATTATCTCCCACATTTCCCCTATGTCTTCCAATCCATTATTCATTTGACTTTCAATGGAAGAAAATATGTCCTCCATGGCAGCAAACATTTCTTCCATTTCAGATCGAATTTGCTCCACCTCTCCTTCTAGCACATCAACTTTCTTTGTTGTCATCCCAGCAAGATCTATGCTCTGATACCAATTTGATACACCTCAGCATCAAAATAAGCTAACAAACCACAACAAAATCACAATAGATAAGTGGAGAGACACAAATAAGGGTTGTTCTTAAAACAATCAAAGGAAAAAACAAGAAAGATACAAAAGATGATCTACTTTTGAGAGGTAGATCGGCTCTCCCACACTCTAGACGTGGCTAGAAACAACACCGAAAGAAGAAAACGCAGCAACCACAAAACTAATGCATAAAAAACAACAAACCCTAGGTTCCTCTCCTTAATAGAATCCTCCCAAAAGCAGTTGAAGACTTTCCTACTAAACTTCCCTCCAAACTCCCCTAAACTTCCCCTCCTAGAATATGTGATTATGGCCCGATTGGACCCCACCCCCTCCTTTCCTCCTTTTGTGCCTCGCCCGAGTCCCTCCCCTTCTTCCCGCGACCCAAGTTGGCCCGCCTGTGGGCCGGCAAGATTGCAATCGGACGCTCCTTCCTAGACCGGCTCCCGCCTGAACGTAACACCATTCTTTATTGGACTACAATGCATTTTATGGGCATTATTTCATTTACTGGACAGCATTGCCTGTTTAGTACATTATTCGATAAAATAAAAGTTAGAGAATTGATGTGAGACATGTCAAATGGCCATCCACGATAGAACAACAACAAGTCTTTATCCCACTAAATGAGGTTGAATACATGAATCCATTTTTCTTCATTGTGTCCTATTGAGCTTCATATTTTCATTTAATTAAAATAGGTTAAGATCATTCTTTATATAATATGCCCAAGTCTTTTTAAATCTACCTCTGTCTTTCTTAACATAAGTCGAATCTAAAACATCTACTCTCCTAACAGGATCATCAGATGGTCAATGTAATGCGACCAAACCATCAAAGAAGACTCTCTAATCTTGTTCGCCATTGAAGCTACAATAACGCTATCACGGATATATTCATTTTGCATTGTCTCCAAGTGTCAAGCCATTCATCCACCTAAGCGTTCTCATCTCAGCAACACTTAATTTTGTTTTATGCTTCTCTTTTAAAGGCCAACATTATGCACCATGGGGCATTGCAGGTCTCACCACCATCTTATAAAATTTTTCTTTCAGTCTAAACAGTACTTTTCTATCACGCAATATGCTTAATACATTCCTCCACTTCAGTTAACCAACTTGAACTCTACTAATAACATCCCCATTTATATCACCATCCCTTTGAACAATAAACCCGAGATATTTAAAACTTTCACACATTTTAATGATTTGATCACTCATAATTACAACTATGTCATTAGAGCTACTATTACTAAAATTACAGTCCATATATTTAGCATTATATCTACTCAAATGAAGGTCTTTAGACTTCAATGTAAACCTCCAGAATTCAAGTTTTTCCTTAACTCTTTCTCTAGACCAATCCACAAGAAGGAAATCATCAGCTAAAAACATGCACCAAGATACATCCTCCTATAAATGTCCAGTAAAAGCATCCATATGTCCAGTAAAAACATCCATAACTAAAGCAAAAAAGATAAGGGCTTAAAGTCTATCCTTCATGTAATACAACTGAAATAGAAAATACTTGGCCAATACTTCTTCTGTTCGAACGCAAGTAACAGCTCCAGTATACATATCTTTAATAACTTGAATATAAGTTATATCAAAATTTTTCTTCTCTGGAACTCTCGAAAGGACTTCTCTAGGAACTTTATTGTAAGTTTTTTCTATATCAATAAAAAAGACATGTAGATCCTCCTTATTCTCTATGTACTTCTCAATCAAACGTGTCAAAAGATGCATAGCTTCCATAGTAGATCTGCTCAACATAAAACCAAGCTGATTATAAGAAATCTTAGTATCACGTCTTAATTTATGTTGAATTACCATCTCCCATAATTTTAAGTCATGACACATCAACTTAATTCCTCTATAATTTGCACACTCTTGTGTGTCCTCTTTATTCTTAAAATTGGGAACCAAAATACTCCTCCACTCCTCAGGCATCTATTTAGGCTTTAAAAAAATATTAAAGAATTTAGTAAGCCAAGAAACTCTCAAATCTTTTAAATATTTCTACACTTCAATTGGGATATCATCAGGTTCTACTAATTTTCACCCTTGGGATTTCATCAAATGGTCATACATGATAACTCATCTTAGTGTTTAAGCCACTCAAAAGCTCCCATGCATTTATTGCTAATCCATTATGATGCATAAGGTCAATCTTGCATTCCTAATAATAATGGGGTTACATTATTTGTTTCTTTCATAGATGATTACTCCTGAAATATTATGTTATTCCTAATAAAAAAAATTTTGATATAGTACAATCCTCCCCATGTTTCCTAAGATAACTATTACCAATTTGACACTAATATTAAGCATTTTAAGTTGAATAACATAATGAATATTTTAATTAAGCCTCAACTGTTTTCTCCAAGAACAAGATATCATCCATGAATTTCATATATCAATAATCTTCAATAAAATGAAATAGAGAACGAAAAAGAATTGTCACCTTCTTGAAACCACTAGAGCATACGTTTTGAAAAAAAATTATAATATTCTATTACGTTGAATGAATCTCCACCTTTCTAATAAATTATCTCTCTAGAATATTATAAAATAAAGCACCTATTGAAACTGTAAATATTTTTTCCCAGAGTTTAAACCACTCACAACTACAACCAAGAACATTTGGGAGCATTGCCTATAATCATATCAATCAAAATCATCAAAACAGTGAGCTTCATTAAAGGGCCCTAAAATGCATCTTTCTTCGATAGTCCCAACTTATAATGCATATGGGTATATTATCACTCAATCTTTAAAAAAAAACTACCTCCCAAAATGTTAAACCTTTGTTGAAAGTCAATGATTCTATGACCAAAATTGCCCTCAGAATTAGCTTTATAATGAAGACGACCCATATTTTCTACATTTTGACCGCGCAACTTCTGCCCAACTAATCTAAATAGTTTCAATTACTCGTTCTCAAATAGCTTCTGAGAATTGATTTATTTATTTTCCTGTTATTTTCTATTTTATGTATTTCCTATCTTATTTATTTTTTTTATCTCTGGATAGTTATTAGGAATTGATTAATTGTAATCTTGGAGATTTTCTCCTATTTTACGTCTTTCCTTTTATCTTCAGGTAGTTATTAAGAATTGATTGATTATAATCTTAGAGATATAGGTGTTATGTCTTTCCCATTTTATGATTCATGTAAATTGTATTTATACCTCCTTTCGTATCAATAAATTATTCTGCTCTATTCTCAAAACTTACATACTAACTGAACCATGAAACAAATCCTAGAGTCTCACGCGAATGAGAAGAATATCTCCTACCGCCGAAAACTTGCTAATCCCTAAAGACGACAATATGTCCCATGTTGCAGTCTCGCCTACTCTGTTTAGTCCTTACATGGGATCCCTTCTTATGCTAGGAAGATTCAGCTGGCAGAATAAAACTTAGTGACATATCCCTCCAGCAAGAGAAAACACCCTGCAAGACTCTCCCTGCAGGCCCTAGCCGTCGGAACTCCTTTCCCTGCAATCTACCAGCCATTGGAATTCTCTCCTTGTAAGCCCTAGTCGTCGGAACTCCTCTCCCTATAAGCACTAGCCGCGAAACTCCTTCCTACTGAAACTAGCCATCAAAGCTCCTCTACCTGCAGTCCTCTCGCCACTGAAACTCCTTTGTGCAACTAGAATTTTTTATTGCAGGTTTATCTGCAATCAGCTGCCGCCAAGATTTCTTCCTTCCTCAAGAGATCTTCCTCCTAGAGGCCCTGTCTATCATAAGAATTACTTCCTGCCTGCATACTCGAGTGAGAATTCCTTATCGCACTTCAAAACAAGCAAGCCGTTTTTTGTCTCCCATGAGAACCTCTTCCTCATGGCCTCTCGAGCCTAAGCCCAAACCACCTTGATGGCGAGGAAAAGGCAAACCACTTGCAAGTACACTGGCAGCATTGTCCCAAGGAAGTAGCTGGCAACCAAAGCAGCCAAGATGTCGACTCCTGCGACCTGTGGTGTGGAGAAACCCCTTCGGTTCGTCCCAAAATAGTTGCGCTAAGATAGATAAAGACTTCTTAAAAGAGCTCGGAGCTCCTCATCTGTAAGCTTCCCTTCCAGTGTCTGGTCCGCAAGATTGCGCAGGATTTCATGACCAATCTCTGATTCAATATTTTCGGAGTTGTTGCACTTCAGAAAGCTGCGAAGACTTACCTTCTCTGTCTCTTTGAAGACACAAATCCCTGTGACATCCATGCAAAGAGGGTTATTATGCCAAAGGAGATTCAGCTTACTCGTCGGATCTATGTCCCCCGCTTACCAGACGTAGGGTTGACTCCTTCCATGCCTCGGCGTTTGATCCTCTCCTTTGACTCTGTTGAATCCATGGTTGATTCCTCCGCTTAAGCTTTCATCCAAAGTTGTTCTTGATTCCACTGGAGGTTCAGCATCTACCTCAATCCCTTTGCAGACTGAAAGACCTGAGCTTCGAAAACTTCACGTGAAAACAGCAAATAAGACTTTCGTCAAATCTTCTGCTGCTAAAGAAAGGTCTAGAAACAGCCTCTGAATTCACAAAAATTCAGTCGACCCCTATTCGGACTAACTCTATTGAGAGTCGAGTGGAATAAGCTGCTTGGTTCTGGTCAGTTTTCTTACAGCCAGTTGACCTCTCATTTATGTCAAGGATCATCAATTGAGGAGAATGATTTTTTTTTTGTCTCTCAAAAAGATGACATTGATGACATCCTACTCTGTTCTCCATTGCAACCATAATTTTTATCATGCAGTAAGCCCTCCTCTGGAGCTTTTTTCTGCAACAGGTCCTCCTCCGGAGTTTTTTCTGCACCAAACCCTCCAGCGGAGCTTTTTCCTGCACCAAGCCCTCCTCCGGAGCTTTTCCCTGCAGCAAGTCCTCCTTCAGAGCTTTTTCATTACAGTTTTCCCTGTAAATTGTTTACTTCCCTGCAACATTATCCGTAGTCGCCTTTCGCCTACTTACAAAAACTATTTAATAAGTAGTCAAAGACGGCCACAGTCAACTAAAAGTATCCATAAATGCGCTTAGGAAAGAAGATTGCAAGTTCTACCTCACAAAGAATCTTCCTTGCCCGTTATTTAATAATTTCACGTCCAAGTTGTACATGATTGACATCTATGTTTCAACTTAATGGGGAGTGTTGGAAGCTATTAGGACTTGATTTATTTCTTTTCTTGTCATTTCCTATTTTATGTATTTCTTATTTCATGTCTTTCCAACTTTATATATTTCATTTTATCTTCATGCAATTATTAGGGATTGATTGATTGTATCTTGGAGATATAGGTGCTATGTTTTTCCTATTTTATGTCTTTTCCTTTATTTCAGGGTAGTTATTAGGAATTGTGTAATTGTAATCTTTGAGATATAAGTGGTAAGTTTTAAATATTTTAGCATTAATGTAAGCTATATTTATACCCCCCGCCCCCTTCTACCGTAACAATCAAGTATTTCACTCTATTCTCAAAACCTACATAATTACCCTAAACCAATACAGCAAGTATATTCCAAAAGAAGGAAAAAATTCAACGATGAAACAAAGTATGCTCAACCATGCGTTTGGGGCAGCTTATTTGTGTGTTTGAAGTTTTGAAAACGTTGAACGTCTTTTTGTTTCGCTCGTTCACTCGACAAAACGCCAACGCGAGATGAGATTTATTAAAGGATCGCCCCCACGAGATCGACCTCGTGGTCCTCGTTCCTTTGGAGCTTATTACCACTAAGCCCCTCGATCTCATTCCCGATCTTGCCTAAAAACTCCCCACCGTCAAAGAGACTCCCCTCCGGCTAGAGCCTCCCTGCACCTGAGATCCCTCCGCTTTCGGCACGTCTAGGTTTACGGCAATAGGGACTCTTCTGTTCTAGATCTCACCCATTCTTCGGGATCATGATGAACTCAGCAAAAGACAGCATCACAAACCGGATCTCTCGCTTCTTTTATGAAACTCCCACAGTTGCTCACAAAGACGACGACTCTTCCCCCGTTTGTCGCCCATTAATGCCTCGAACACCAAAGTTCAACCCATCCTTTTCATTCGGTTTTATATTTAATGGTTTGTTGGTTGGTTTATTGTGTTTCTGTTTCTGAATTGATCGTTTGTCTATGATCATGGATCTGCTATCTTTTCAATGACCCAAATTGGGGTAATATTTTATTTGGTTTGGAGAAATTTTTAAGGAAGTTGTCAGGGATGTAATGATGTTTTTATACGAGAGATAGCCAGGAAATTTTGCGGTAGCAAGGGATTGGAGTTTTCTTATTTCCAGCTAGAAAGGATATATATTTCTGGATATTAAGGCAATCTGATCCTTTTTGTTGTATAATCCATATAATAGTTATTAGGATGAAATCGAAAATTAATGAGTAAAGTGCAAAAGTTATCCATTTACTATTTACATGAAATAATTTTAGTCCAAGAGCCTATAAAATTGTCAGGGGTTGAATTATCATTTATCAAGAAACAGTTGCAAATCAGTTGTTTTACAAACGCACAAACCAAACACTCAGCCTGTTTATCCGTATAAGCTGTTGATCGACAGCTTATCAGGAAAAGCTCTTTATCTGGATAAGTTGCAGCTGCCCTAAACAAAGCCTAAATTTGCGTAATAATTGTCATATAATGAAAGTACAGACTATGTCCTTGTAATTGAAAATTATCATAATATATCCTCTTATTGCTCATGGAAACTAAATACAGATTCAAGCCCTCAAAAATTCTAATCAATTACTAAAATAAAGTTGGAGAGCAAAGCAACAGACCATGAGTAGACAATATAAAAAATATCCAAAGCTGACTAGGATGCTTAATTATCTTGTCCGCACAGAGTCAAATATAACCAATATCGTAGGTGTTCTGAGGCAATTCAAATCAGAACCTAAGGAAGTTTATTTAGAAGCTACAACTAAAACTCTTCAATACATTAAAACAAATTCAGGAGAAGAAATCTAATTGAAAGAGAATAGAAAACTCAGTTTAAAGCCATACACAGATATTGATTGGGCAGAATCTCTTATAGAAAAATAAACCTACTATTGGCCATAAGACCTTCCTAGGAGAAAACCTAAAACCTTGGATAATCAAGAAGCAGTAAGTTGTCTCCATATAAAAGGATAGTTGAAATTCATGCAATCTCCAAAAGAATCTATGAACTACTATGAATATAAATAATCCTAGAATAAAACAGGAGAAGAGATGAAGTTATATAGTAGAATCCATTATCAATATACATTTAAAAGAAGACTTGTATCCTTACAGTTATTGCAGCCAATGGTGAACCACTGACAGATGAATGAACCATTTCGCTCTCTAAGAAAGCTTCATATAGTTGCCTCTGAGGACAAAAAATTTAATTTCATCCACCTAAGTTTATGATGTTAATCTTCCACATAAAGTTTAAAATTAACAATGAGAATCTAAAAATCATGGGATCATGCTAGAAAAATAGTACCTGAACTGATGTCAACTTTAACCAAACAATTATCTCATTCTTCTTAGAAACCATTGCATTCTTAACAGCATCATCATTATGAAATACCTCACTTTTCAAACGTCGTAAGAAATATGGCTTTATGCGTTCTCTTAATCCCTACATAAAAACATGAGAGGAATCAACTTCTTTAAAAAAAGAGAGTGCATAAAATATAGGACTTCAAACAGCCAAAATTAGTATAAAGAGAAGTTCAGAAGAACGCTTCTCAAAATTTGCCTACTAACATAAGAAAATGGAACAGAAATATCTTAAAAATAAAAATAAATAGTGTAACATAACTCATACTAAAGTTTCGTATAATCAAAAATTATATTGATGATGACAGCTATATTCATTTTCAAGCTTATTAAATTAGTAAGGCGCCAGAACATAGAGGCAATAAAATCACACAAGTTCGCAAGAAAACTTCAATAGGCTCATATTCCTAAGTTTGATCACATAGGATCAATAGCCAAAATAGGATCAACACAAAGGAATATTAATCAAAAAATTGATCAATAGCCAAAATAGTCCAATACTCCGGGAAATTGAAAAAAATAAATTGAGATTTCCACTTTTTTTTATCATGCACCCTAAACTAGGGGCAAGTATAACCTAAAGTAGGATAGCAAAAATACAACTAACTTAAAAAAGCTTTTTCATAAAAGAGCCAAAATATTGAAACAGTCAGTGAGATAACAGCAATAAACATCAGTAGAAAAGCTGCCATATGAAAACTATGAAAACTATGAAAACTATTTACCTTGTGATTGCGCTGCCATATGAAAACTATGAAAACTATTTACCTTGTGATTGTTGTGATTGCAAAATTAAGGGCTCCTCCGGCAATATTTTCTAGTGTGGTGTTGTGATGTTAAAAAAAGAAAATTAAGATCAGGTTAAACTGCTTAAGGAATAAGTGTTATAAATTAAATTGTTAGGGAAAAACACTTGTGGAGTAACAAGAATCAATCAAATGATAAAATTAAACATAATTATATATATATTATATAATATATTAGCCTTGGACTTTGATATATATATATATATATATTTCAAAGTCCAAGGCTAATATATTAACATAGAAAAGATATAGATAGGTTGTATGAGTGGGCCCAAAAAGGCACCCTACCCGCAGGGTACAACGCGCACCAAAAATCCCAAAAAAAAAAAAAAAAAAAAAAGAAAAAAAATATTAAAGGCCATATGTAAGGCCAAAAACCAAAACTACCAAAACGCAGAACAAGTAGTTAGGGACGACCCAATTTAATTATGTCTCTGCCTCTAGTTCTAGAAAGGGAGTCAGCTAACAAATAGGTGAGTTGCGTGTCATTACCTGAAGTAACCAATGTATCATCCATTAAATTCCTGAGCTCAAGAAAGTCTTTATTCTTCTTCTCCCTCCTGGATGTGTAAACTTGTCATTCCTCATCCTAAGACTGACTTATCTGATCAGTGTGTCGGTCAACAGATTGTCAAGCATGAAGAAGGTGATGAGCCCCTTGCGCCTGACTAACAGTACTGACATTCTCGTTTTGATGAGGTGGTAGAACGGCAGTAGAAAGATTGTCAACCGTTGTAACAACAATAGGTTCTAGTGTATGTGAAGTATGAATTGTCTCCTCTGCACTTAATACTTCCTGAAGATGAGGAGTTGCAAGGTTCTCTTGATTTTCGGTCCCAAAATTGTCCTTTGTAAGTAAGGATCCTTCAATATTGTTTTCAATAAAGTTTTAAGTCGTAGGTTGCCCAGCAGAGCCATCCGGCAACACCTCAATCGCATAAACAGAAACAGTATTGTCAGGTGGGGGTCCCCAGGGGCAATTAAATCGGAAACCAACTCTTTTCTTGTGGTAATTTCCTCCACAGGTGGAGCAGATGTGTCCCGAGCAGTGAGGTTAAACACGTTCTTATGCATTTTAGCTTTAGATTTTAAGTTAAGGTAGAGTCTGTGACATTTGTCAAGGGAATGCTCAAACATCTTACAGTTCGTATAATAAAATGTCTATGATCCATGACAATTTGTTGTCAATATCTATTATGTGTTGTGCCCATCCAAACTTCTATAATGTCAGGTAAAGTGATATCTCTTTCTACAAGTATTCTGTCAAAAGAATGTCTCGTTAGATTGAAGGTGGGTAGATCTAGCTTCATAAGATCTCCAAATATGGCCCCAGTAAAGTAGAGAACCTGATGATTAAATAGATGCAGCTTGAAACGGCGTAAACTAAATCATATGGGTACGGTGGGAGGTTCATGTTTTGGGTCAAAATCAGAAGACCACTTGAGTAACTTTATTGGCTTTCCTGCAATATTAAGATATTTTTTAAAGAAAATTCGAGCATAGTCTTCAGTCAAAGTTAACTGAATCAACACATGTCTCTCATCAAAATCTCACTTTCCACTTGCCTACTAGTTTGAGATCATCAAAACTCTTTCTGATAACTTTCATAGGTGGGTGCCCCCACTGAAATTTTCCAATAAGAGCAATCTTGCATTTCTCGGTCAAGATTGAAATTTCTAAAAAAGAGAAAAAAAGAATTATTTTCTCACTCTTCCTACTCGCTTTCTTAACAAAAGGGCACTCACATATATCATCACGACATTCATTATACCTTGACGGAAAGACAAAAGCCAACTCCTCCGGATGGTTACCGAGCACATGGGCGAAAGAGGCTTTGTCGGGTTCAGTCGGCGCACCCATCGAAACAGGAAAAGAGAAACGTTCTGATAGAAGCAGACAAACGCGAACGAGAAGCTATCGAAGCCGAAGACGTGCGATGCCTCATAAGTCGAGCCCGACGAACGGGAGCCCTTCTCGGGACAACAAAGCACGAGCAGTTGATTCCAATAAGAGCAATCTTACATTTCTTGGTCAAGATTGAAATTTCTAAAAAAGAGAACAAAGAATTATTTTCTCACTCTTCCTACTCGCTTTCTTAACAAAAGGGCACTCACATGTATCAACACGACATTCATTATACCTTGACGGAAAGACAACAGCCAACTCCTCCGGATGGTTACCGAGCACATGGGCGAAAGAGGCTTTGTCGGGTTCAGTCGGCGCACCCATCGAAACAGGAAAAGAGAAACGTTCTTATAGAAGCAGACAAACGCGAACGAGAAGCTGTCGAAGCCGAAGACGCGCGATGCCTCATAAGTCGAGCCCGACGAACGAGAGCCCTTCTCGGGACAACAAAGCACGAGCAGTTGAAGACGACGCACGGTGACAACGGCGAATCAGACGGAAGCGACAGAAACAACGAAAGACGAGCAGATCATGATCGACGAAAAGATGCAGTGGAGCAGAAACCAGGGTTCGCCATAAACGCGAAACCCTAGCAGAGCGTGATCGACGAAGATATATTAAAAAATTAATTAATGAAACATGAAGCATTTGAACATTAATTTTAGTTTTTTTAATAACTTAATAGGGTTTTTGATGTAATTATATCACTCTGAATCAAGTTCATACAAATGACCGCTCTTAACAAAATATGAAACTGCAAGTGGTTGAGGAGTTATAGTATAGAGGGTATCAATCCTTCTAGGAGAATGATAATAATGAAGATGAATAACCAATAGCAATGGAAGAGAGATTAGTGTATGGATAAGAAGTATCATTTAAAATAAAGTAGTAAGAACAAACATAGATAAGAAGTCAAATGAAATGAACGAGTATTTTGTAGTAATATCAAAATAGAATTAAGGACATTTCCATCTTAAAAATTGTATTTGGAACACTATTTGAATACAAATTTATTTTAGAAAGCAGACTTGCTTTTCTTGGTATAATCCTAATTTTTTATTTATTATCCAGTTGAATTTTTTAAGCAACAACAACAACAAAACCTTTATCCCACTAAGTGGGGTCGGCTACATGAATCTTTTTTCTCCATTGCGTCTGATTTAGTGTCATATTTTTATTTAATTATTTAATTCTAATAAATTTTAATTCTAATAAATTAAGATAATTTTTTATACAATATGTCGAAGTCTTCCTAGGTCTACTTATGCCTTTCTTAACATAAGTCGAATCTAAAACATCTACTCTACTAATCGAATCATCAGTTGGTCAACGTTTAACGTGACTAAAGCATCTAAGACGGCTCTCTAATTTTTGTCTGTCACTGGAGCTACACCAACCCTATCACGGATATATTCATTTCGCATATTGTCTCTAAAGTCTAAAGCCACTCATCCACCAAATCATTCTCATATAGGCAACACTAGTTTTCCAGCATTCAGCGCAATAAAGCATTGCAGATCTTATCACCATCTTATAAAGTTTTCCTTTCAGTCTAAGCAGTACTTTTCTATCACACAATAGGCCCAAAGTAATCCTCCACTTCAACCAACCAACTTGAATTCTACTAATAACATCCAATCAATATCACCATCACTTTGAACAATCAACTTGAGATATCTAAAGCATTCACACCTTTTAATAATTTGATCACCCATAGTTACATATCTGTAACTAGAGCTACTACTACTAAAATTACATTACTTGTATTCAGTTTTAGTTCTACTCAAACGAAGGCCTTTAGACTCCAACATATGATTTATTTTTTACCAAATACCTCAAAGTTGAATATATTATCTTAAAACACATAAATGTCAAAGAAGGTATTAGACTCATGATTACTGAATACAGCAAAAAGACAGGTGCGAGATGAAGATAGCATACCTTTGCAACTGTAGAGCCAATATGCTTTTCTCGATCAGAAGCGTGCTTGTCATTTCCACGTAGGATTGGATTTTCATATTTTATTTTAAATCTAAGGAACAAACACCAGTAATAAGTAGTTGTTAAATAAAAGTACAAAATACTCAGCATTAGTAAAAGCAAAGGGAAATACTCATCCTTGCCACCCAATATTTCAGGACAACAAAAGTGAAATAATGCCCAAAGTTCCTGTTCAAAATTGATATTGAAAAAAATGCCATAATTTCAAGCTATTAAGAGCATTCAAACAAGAGTAGAAAATGCAAGATCAGGCTAATTCTTCGCATCACAAAAACAGTACCTTGAGATTATTCTGTATTGGTGTTCCAGTAACAATAATGCGATGACCACTTTGTATCTCAAATAAACTTTTCGCCCGCTGTGTCTGGGGATTTTTTATAATGTGTCCCTGTGATTAAATCAAAATAATCAACCAATTTGTTCTTATTTCATTACACAAGTTCTCTTCGAAGCACTTGGCTAGTTAATCTATGGCCAGAGAGGATGGGTTCAAATGCATCCTTCAAATAAAAATATATATAGTCTATTTTTACAAAACATGGTGGAGGTTTGAACGGCATCCAGTTTAAGGATGGATGTTTCAGTTCGTATCTCAAATAATAAAATAATTTTAACTCAACAATGCTAGCCTAAGTACAACCATATGGAAGCATAAAATTAACTAGCAACAACCTTCCAATTTACTCCTCTTGTTTCTAAGATGCATGTTTCAGTTTAAGGTATTTAGAACTCGAAAAAAAAGAAACATGTGCACCATGTATTTGTAGAATGGAGCACATAAGCAATAAGGTGATTAAAAGAAGAATGAAGGTAGCAAATAAGCAACCATTGACTAAACAATTTAGAACAGAGTGTGATTAAAAGAAGAATAATGGTCTAGTAAATATTCCCAAGTCAAACAAAACTAATACAAGTATGAAAGTGTATCGCATATGAAAACATAATGTCTGTGTTATGACAACCAATTTCAAGTTTGAATTTTTTCAGGATTTGATTTGTATTTGAATTAAGCATCTTAAGTTTGCAATTGATTAATGGAATCAATGTTAATATGTAATTACAAAATATTAACTTATTACAAAGGCTCAAACTTTCCTATTTCTAGTCTTGCAACAATTATGCCTCTATTTTTTGTTTGTTTTCTATACTCTTCTAGATTCTTTCTTTCTATATCTCTTATACTGGCCATCTATCAATGCAGCTATTTTAGATTTCCTGCTTATGTGGTTCTTCCAGTAGTTATTCCTACCTCAATTGCTCCATTGTTGGTGGTTCCTATGAATATGTGGACAATTAAAATAGTGGATACATTGGCGAATCAATTCTAAATATTCCTTGCAACAATGACTCCGTCATTTTGGTCCTCCTGCGATCACTTCGTAGATGATTGTTTATTCTTATTTGACATTCCATAAAGCTTCGAAAATGTTTGAATCTTATAAGAAGAACTATATATAAAATAAAAAAGATTTGCTTCATGCAGACAAAATAATTTACTTTTTAGTATTTGATTCCCTGGTTGAGAGAGGGATAAAAATTCTATGAGGATAACTCATTTTACATGCATGAGGCTTGCTTTTCAGTGACATTTTCACCTTAATCCTAATTAATTTTTGTTACTGGTCGAATCTGAGCTCAAGTTTCTTAAATTTGCTAAAATCTGAATTCCAGCTCTTTTTTAAAAAAATTTTACCCGTGTGAGTAGCATTAGAGATCCATAATTTTTTTCACTACTTTATAAAATAAAAGCAATTTTTCTCATATGAATTTAATTATGCAATTTTTAGTTTCGATGCAAGGCAACAAATAGTTATTTTAAGATAATTTTCTTTCATGAAAATTGCATGTTTGTTGAATCGATTAGCAGCGTCTATACCAATATTGCAATTTTTATCTACATAGGAAAATATAGATCTATCTCACCAAACTTAGACAAGCATCAATGCGATTTCCCATCTATAACCTTCAACCAAAAACAATCCTATGAAACATAGCATTACCAAGCAGCAATCTTTCACTTTACTCATTTTGTTTCTGTGATGCATTTTCCAGATTAGGGTATTTTAAAAATGAACAAATTTATATGAACCATGTGCAATAAGCACCAAAGAATAGAGGATTTAAGTAAAAATAGGATTAAAAGAAGAATGAAGGTTTCAAACAAACAAACATCAACATTCGAAATCATTTTGAATAATGGATACATCAATTACATATCTTAAATGTACATACAGGTTCGTTAAAATATTAATATATTTCAAAAAACATGTAAAATACATAAACAAATTGAATTTTATCGAAGAAAATCTTGATGTGAGCACTACAAAGCCAACATTTTGAGGAAGTTCATATAACAACCACAATTGTAATTGCTAATTGATAATTAACCACCTCATCAAGTATAG
Organism: Phalaenopsis equestris; assembly: GCF_001263595.1. Taxonomy (NCBI): domain Eukaryota; kingdom Viridiplantae; phylum Streptophyta; class Magnoliopsida; order Asparagales; family Orchidaceae; genus Phalaenopsis; species Phalaenopsis equestris. The sequence continues at coordinate 177,316 of NW_018165214.1, forward strand.
TGTAGTCCCAAATTATATCATCCTCGATTCTATCATCACCAATATACCAATCCCCTCTTATGGACTTAGAATTATTTCTGACAATATCATATGTAGTGAGAAGAATTCCTCCCTCCTGTGTCATAAAACAAATGACAAACACTATAAGGCACCACTTAAACAAGTATCATCTTACAGAGAATCAAGGAATGGTGGCATTAAAGCCAAATTCAAGGAAATGGAACAAAAGACCTTCAAATTATGCCAGAACATAAGCAGGAGAAAAAATTTCATGAGATAGTTCAGAAGATTTTATGATAAACAAAAAAGGGTATCAGACCTTCAACACACTTTTCAACTCATATTCTCTCACTTTTGGGGAAGTTCCAGAGTACCTACAAAACAAAAGAATGCAATATGATGAATCATGCAAAAAAATAAGAAACACTCCTATGGCTCGTTGATTTGTGAAAAAGGATGACTATGTGAGTAACTTATGGCACATTTGGTGGATTGAAGGTGTGAGCTGGGATAAGCATCATGTACTTGTGCATAAGTGTTTATTACAAAAAAAGCAGGCCATGTAAACCTTACTCTCTTATCCTGGAAGACAACCCAACGACTGATAATTCTTTCATCCAGTGACTAAGAAGCGTCTTTGGTGCAACAACTAAAACTCGATTGATCAAACTAGAGTGAAAAAGTCCAGCCAGAAAAGCAGAAATCTGAAAATAAAAGGTAATAGTTACAAAGAACCATACACCGCAATACCGTCAATCAGAATGAAATTAAAAAACCAAAATCTATATTAAACAACAGTCACATTATGCAAATTGAAAAGCAGCACTCTTTACGCCAATCTGGAGCTGACATTTACGAATTTTATCAAAGGAATCAAGCCATGTATGCGCTATGCAATGGACAAACCAGGAAAGAAAATAAGTTGAAAGTTTACTCTAGTACATATAGAAATAAAAAAATAAAACCTAAAGTATTAATATGACCCTTTTACCTAAATGATAAATCTAAATGCCATGTATGTATAAAATGATTCTTTAAATGAAAAAAAATATGATTGCATAGATAATTTTTAGATTAGGTGTTGGAGACCGTTCTTAAACAAAAGTATTCATTTCTGTAAAGTAAACTAAGTGAAAATGATCCATCAGCACACAAAACCAAAAAAAAAAAAAAAAACTGATAGATTACTCTATTACTTAGGTCAATGCTTAATTAACAACAAACAAAAGCAATTAGATAGTAAAACCATCGGATAGCCTATTCACCTGCATGGTCTTTCCAAGACCCATGTCATCACCCAAAATTCCTCCAGTCCCGCCACAATGGAGAGACCAGAGCCACTTCAAACCCTCCCTCTGGTGTGGAAAGAGCATCTTCACAATCTTACCAGGAAGCGTGTACCTCAAACCCCTGCACTTACCAGTACCAATCATCCTGATAGGATCCCTGCAATCAACATTGATCTCTTCCACAGCATCACCAATATGTCCCCATTTTGGCTCATCGCCACTTCCCAAAACAACGCAATCCTCCCCATCGCTGTCATCATCCAGAACCAATCGCTCCACAACTTTTCCTTTAACATTCTTATTATATATGACCTCGTCTTGCTCCAGAACCAAAGGTCTCACTGTTTTCCCTTTAATTTTCTCAATCCCCTCGCTCCACTTTTCCTCATACGAGGACGAAGAAAGCGAAGAGGCTGCGCTTTTGAATTCCACTTCTGATTCGTGCGAGACCGGCATAAAATTGTTGTTAAGCTTATCAACGGAGAGAGTCTCCAAGCGTGAGCTGAGATCATCGAGGATGTCCCGGAAGTTTTCACCTTCCCCGCCATCGGACTTCTTTCCCGGTGACGACTCCGATGTAACGTTCCCGTCGGTCCTTGACGAGAGTTTACAAAGGCGGCGGCGGCCGTCCAGCTTCACCTTGCGAACCCCAATCTCTGCATTCATTGATGGAACAAATAAAGGAAAGCTTTCAATGTTTCTTTTTTTTTTTCTTGGGAAAGGAAGATACCGGTAGTTCGATCGGAAGTAGTTCGACTGCGTGTGAGGGATAGAGCCAATCGTTCGTTAAGGCTGAGCGGCTTTCCTTCCTCCGCTGCCATTGACTGCTTAGTGGCTGTCCAGGATATACGCAAGGACTTATCCTACGCAGTCTCCGTTTTGCCTTAATTGCTCTGCATTGTATTTTTTGTCACCGCTGCTCCCGTGGATTAGCGTGCTCCCGTCGTGACTTCCTCGTTGTCGGAAGCCTAGGGCGATTTGGGGATCGGCCTTGGAGGGAAAGACGAGCACCTCCTTCGACCATTTTTTCAAATTCTCACTATTTCATTCTAAAATCCCTAACTCATATTTTTTATTGTTATCAAAATTAGAATGATTTGACACTAACATGTGTAAATACAATAATTTCATAGTTCAAAAAATAACCTAGATGCTTCATTCATAAATAGCACTACTACTTGTGCTCTATATATAATTATCCCTATAAAAATTAAACATGATTTATGCTTCGTACCACACAAATCTTTGTTGATATAACTTTTGTGATGGCTCATGATCCCGATGATATAGTTGTGCAAAATATAAAAAGTTGACTCCGCTTTACAACGGTATCAAAAATTTAATGTGTTATTTTATGAATAAGAAATTTAAACAATTTATGTATGGCTTTTACGCAAGTATGTGTATCGTTATCAAGTAATACATGACTGTCTGTTTAAGCCTCAAATATTGATCCCACGAGGAAGATTTAAATTTGAAATGATAAATTAATTAGGAAATTCACAGTAATAAAATAAAATTACTATCACTAATTTCGAATATTTGATGTACTATCAAAACTAAATTATCACTAATTTCGAATATTTGATGTACTATTAAAACTAAATTATTAACTACTAGCAAAATTGAAATGCAAAGTTTAAATAGAAACTACCAAACTATGTTTATGTGATGAAGTTATCTAATATGAAAAAGCATATTTCCAACTATAATGAGTTTTTGGTAAAATAAGATGAGATAAATGGTTTAAATATGTATTGTGTCAAATATGAGCAATTTTAATTCTCTACCCTAGTTCAGTGTTATAGAGAATCATTGGTTAATCTCGGGTTTAGTCCCTAAATTCGTTGTAAAGTTTGGAGGATACTGGCTCTCTATCTAGAGCTCTCACTTTCCTTCTCATGAAGGCTAATGCTCGTTTTAGTTCTTAAACACTAAGACCAAATTGAGGATTTTAGTCTGTCACCCTAAATCCTCTAATTCTATGCCCTACAATGTATATTTCTCTATTTATTTGCACTTAATTCTATGAACAAAAAAATCCTTCATGGAATTAAATGTGATTTTCACTCTGTTATAGAACTCAAACTTCATTTCCCAGATCATATGCTTCACAACATATTTTAACATATATATTGGCTAAATCGAAAAGTAAACTAAGAATGGAGTTGAAAAAATCATCACAATTTACTTTATATTTTAAAATTGGCACATCCAAATTATCTCTTCATTTCACCATATCTCAGAGTTGGGAGAAAGATAAAGGAAACTACTCATAGTTGGTATTGCAGGTGTTACAAAAACCATCACGATAATATTGTCAACGCCCATGTTGGCACCGTCGGAGCCAATGCCAAAAATTTCATATTTTTCAATTTTCACAATTTCAACTTTCTTTCCATTCACTCCAAAGTCTAATTAGTCTTTTTAAACACTAATATTCATCCTAAAATAATTCACAAACAAGCATTTTCACAAACAATACCAAACTAACTTTTACATATGAAAATCTTAATTTTTACAAATACACATTTTTAATCACACTCACACATACATAAACCAAATTAAATTATAATTCAACGTCGAAATCAAATCACAACACTAGAAGCTGACACAAAACTATACACAATTAAAGTTATAAGAGTTCTATAGCAAAGTAAATCAAACACAATCACATTAAAAACATAATTAGTTTAAAATAGTATAGTGTCCATCTTTTTCAATTACTCTGCTTCTTCTTTAGTACTTTCTCCTCCTCTAATATCTCTCATAGACTGGTAATGGACGTACAAATTGTAGAAGGGTCGGTACGGGAATTGATCAGTCGAATTTTCATCGATTGATCCATTTTTTCTTGAACATCTGCACCAAACCTGCTTCAATTGTTCCAATATGATCAAATTTCTCATTCATCCTCCAATCAAAGTGATCAAAAAGGTAGTTAAGATTTCTTATTGCATTCATAATACTCTGAAGTTCTCTTTCGATTTTCTTAATTTTCTTCTCCAAAGCCATTGAACTTCCAACTGTATAAGGCATTAATTGTGTTGAAGCATGCGATGAATTATTCAAGATAATATCCAATGTTTCATTTTCATTCTCAATATAGTTGTCATCAATAGGAATCATGGGCTCCCAGGGTAATAATACTTTCTCCAAACTTTCATATGGCACTTGAGATTGACTACAAAAGTAAGAAAATTGTCGAAGGATGCCCCAGTCCATATATAGGCCCATTCATAATAATACCCATAATAGATTTAAAAATAATTGATCCCACATCAAAGGGCTTTTCCATTTGAATGTAACAGTTTAAAATTGCACTTTCGTTTGTAACTCTACTAATCTTCATGGTAGGGAGTAATTTACAGAGATGAAGAAATGTCATTATTTAGATATTGGATTAAGTAGTGAAGCGGAGAAACTAACGTATCCCTCATCTCTGATTTCCCAATTATCATTGTCATTCTTTAGGTCATTCATTAGAAATTGGTATACATCTTGCATCATATCTCTCATTGGGATAAAATTCATATAATGACAGATTGACACCCTTTCTCTGAAATACAAATTATTAATTCGAGGCGGAGTAAATGGTACGGCCTTACCTTGAACAAAAATGACTCTTTGAGTGATTCCATGTAAGTTAGCAAAGAATTTCTTTACCACTGATACAACAACTACAGTGGTAGTGTAGCATAGAACTTCCCAACGCCTGTGCCACTGTACTATGATTTTCTCAATCTGTGAATTTGGGTTACTCGATCCATGATTGACAAAACATCTCTTTCTGATAAGTCTTTTCTTCGTGATGACTTTGTTGTATAATCTCTGCGCGTCAAAATTGACAAACTTTCTTCAATTAAAAACACTATACCTTAAAGTATTTTTTGAATTGGAGGCCATGGATTTCAAAATTTGGAAGTTTTTAGTCGTCCAAGGTAGTTTTCAGGCCTTTTAAAACACCTATAGGTGGTTATTTCAGAGTGCAATCCCGCCAAAGTCTACCAAATTCATGTTGAACAGCACTAACTGCTCGGGACGATGTCGGCGCTTCCGATGGCGCTGTCGGTGCTTCCGATGGCGCTGTCGGCGTCATAGCATGTGTAGACTGGCGCCGTCGGCGCCAGAGGCCAATGTTGCATCTTTTTTTAGTTCAATTCAATTCAAAATTTTCTTCCAATATCTATAGTTGTCTTAATTTATGGTATATAAATTTGTGTATGATTTAAAAATATTATTATTTCCTAATATATAAAAAACTTATTAAACAAAATAGGAAGATATTTAGATATATATATATATATATATATATATAAATATCCAGTTTTAAGATATTTAATAATAATAAGTCCATAATGATAGACTTTAATCACCTTAAATGGTCCTAACCATCTCGATTTCAGTTTTCCTGGAAATAATCTCAATCTTGTATTATATAATAAAACTTCTTCTCCAGGTTCAAACTCCTTTTTAATAATCTTCCGATCATGCCATATTTTCATTTTCTCTTTATAGATTTTTATAATATCATACGCTTCATTTCTAATCTCCTCAAGTTCATTGAGTTGCAATAATATTTTCTCACCAGCATCTTTTAGATTAAAATTAAATTCTTTAATAGCCCAAAATGTTTTATCCTCCTATTCTACTGGTAAGTGACATGTTTTTCCAAAAATAAATTTATACGGGGACATTCCAATAAGAGTCTTATAAGCAGTTTCGTAGGCCCATAATACAGTATCTAATCAAGCTTACCAATCCAATTAATAGGGATTTACAGATTTTTCTAAAATTCATTTTATTTCACGATTTGATATCTCTGCTAGACTGCTTGTTTGGAGATGAAAAGTAGTAGAGAATCTATACAAACAACAACAACAACAACAACAACAACAAAGCCTTAATCCCACTACGTGGGGTCGGCTACATGAATCCTTTTTCTCCATTGCATCCTATTTAGTGTCATATTTTCATTTAGTTCTAGTAAATTAAGATCATTTTTAATACAATAAGCCCAAGTCTTCCTAGGTCTACCTCTGCCTTTCTTAACACAAGTCGAATTTAAAACATCTACTCTCCTAATCGGATCATCTAATGGTCGACGTTTAATATGACCAAACCATCTAAGACGACTTTCTCTAATTTTGTCTGTCACAGGAGCTACACCAACCCTATCACGAATATATTCATTCCGCATTTTGTCTCTAAGTGTAAAGCCACTCATCCACCTAATCATTCTCATCTCGGCAACACTTAACTTATTATTATGCTTCTCTTTTAAAGGCCAACATTCAGCGCCATAGAGCATTGCAGGTCTCACCACCATCTTATAAAATTTTCCTTTCAGTCTTAGCGGTACTTTTCTAATTCTAATTATTAGATCCTTACATTGTTTATATAAATATGGGTCATCCCAAAAATAGAATTTTGAATCATCAATAAATTTCTTTAATTGTTGATTATTAACATCTTGTGGTAGAATATCACTCACAATAAAATTTACTATATCGGCATACCACGATATATTCATTACATCAATATTATATAATTTTTCATCAGGGAAAGCTTCCACAATTTCATTTGCAAAATTATTTAATATTTCTTGTTCTAAGCTAGACAAATGATCAGATATTTGATTATCATTTTCCTTTATATTAACTACCATAAAATAGAACTCTTGCAGTAGAAGTATCCATCTAATTAATCTTGGTTTAGCATCCTTCTTTTGCATCAAATATTTGATAGCAGAATAATCTGTATGCACTATACATTTGGTTCTAATTAAGTAAGGTCTAAAAATAAACTTATCAAAGGTATAGAATGTAGCTAATAACTCTCTTTCAGTAGTAGTGTAATTAATTTGAGCATCATTTAGAGTTTTACTAGCATAATATATTAGTTTAAAAACTTTGTTGTGCCTTTGTTCTAAAACAACTCCATCTAAAACAACTCCAATAACATAACAACTCCAATAACATAATCACTAGTATCATACATTATTTCAAATAGTTTTTCCCAATCAAGTGGAACGATTATAGGTGCAATGATTAATTTTTCTTTCAACAGTTTAAATGTTCTTATGCATTCCTCATTAAAATCAAATTTCGTGTCTTTTTTTTGAAAGTTGGCATAATTGCTTAGTTATTTTTGAAAATTTTTTTATATAACGCCTGTAGAAACTAGCATGTCCTAGAAAACTTCTTACCCCTCTAGTAGTAGGAGGTGGTAATTTCTCAATAACTTAAATTTTTGCAGGATCTACTTCCATGTCATTTTCAGAAATTTTATGCCCAAGTACAATTCCTCCTGTAACCATAAATTGACATTTTTTCCCAATTTAGTACTAGGTTGATTTTTTCACTTAATTCCAGAATTTTTTCTAAATTATTTAAACATAATTCAAATGAAATCTCAAATACAAAAAATCATCCATAAATACTTTCATTCCATATTCAATTAAATTACTGAAAATTGACATCATACATATTTGAAATGTCGCAGGTGCATTACATAGTCCAATAGACATTCAACGAAAAGTAAATGTTCCATAAGGGCTTGTAAATATTGTTTTCTCTTGATCCTCAGGAGCAATTGGAATTTGGTGATACCCGGTATATCCATCTAGAAAGTAGTAATATTTGTTTAGAGTCAATCTATCCAACATTTGATCTAGAAAGGGTAAAGGAAAGTGATCTTTCCTGGTGGTCATGTTCAATTTTCTATAGTCTATACAAATTCGCTAACCAGTAACTTGTCTTCTTGGAATTAATTCATTTTTCTCTTTTACTTCAACTGTCACTCCTCCTTAATTTTTACTTCAACTGACCATTTTAAGATTTCATTTTTAACAACTTCTTTCATTATTGGGGTTAATCTCCTCTGAGAATCAGCTTTAGGTTCATATTGTTTATCTAATAGAATTCTGTGCATACAAATTGAAGGATTAATTCCTTTAATATCTGCTAAAGTCCATCCAAAAGCCTTTTTATATCTTTTCAACACTTCTATTAATTTTTGTTCTTGAATTTCAGTTAAATCAGAATATACAATAACAGGTAATGCAGATAAATCTCCTAAAAACACATAATTTAAATGGGCAGGTAAAACTTTCAGTTCAAGTTCAAGTGATTTAATACTTGAAGAAATAAAATTTTTGTTAACATTTTTCAACAAGTCTAAAGTTTCAAATTTGTCCTGAATATAATCTAAAAACTTTTCTTTTATTTTATTTTCATTCTCACAATACACTTCTTGCCTTAATTTTTCTTCAAACACTTCTATAAATTGCTCATTACTCAGATAATCAGCAACTTCCATCCTAAAACATTCATTATATTTTTCTATTACAAGATATATTTTTCTATATCTTTTCTATTGCAGGATATTTCAAAGCTTTTTCTTATATTAAATGTTACTTCATGATCATTGACTCTCATTATTAATTTTCCTTTTTTCACATCTATCACAGCTCTCCCACAGCTCTCCCTGTCACAGCTCTCCCTGTTGCAAGAAATGGTCTCCCCAAAATAATAGGAATCTATTTATCTTCCTCCATATCTAATACTATAACATCTATAGAAAAAAAATTTATCTACTTTTACTAATACATCTTCTATAACTCCCTTAGAATAAGTTATTGATTGATCAGTTAACTGAAGAGTTACAATAGTAGGGGAAATCTCTCCTAAATCTAAACGTTTAAAAATCGATAGAGACATAAGATTGATACTCGCTCCTAAATCACATAAGACTTTTCCAAAAAAAATTTCACCAATAGCACAAGGTATAGTAAAACTACCAGGATATTTTAACTTTTCAAGAAGTTTTTTTCTGAATAATAGCGCTACACTTTTCACTGAGTGCAACGGTCTCATGATCTACAAACTTCATTTTCTTGTTTGTCGACGTTATTTCGGGGATGGTTTGGTTTGTGGGGTTGC